>NW_027498323.1:0-124660 GCF_021521415.1 Bidens hawaiensis | reverse complement strand
AGAGAGTTGCCAATGTGTTGTTTGATGAAGACTACATCTCGAAGTGAGAGTTCAAATTCACAATTCAAAGTATATTCTAGCCATGGAAACAACCTTGTTCAATTCATGAACTGTTTTGAAATGACTCTGAATGCTCAGCGACATGTGCAACGCGAACTACATAATGATACCACAACAAAGAGACCGCCAATAGAGACTCGTTTGCCAATTGAGCGCCATGCTTCCTATGTCTACACTATAACAATTTTCAAAGAGGTTCAGAAAGAGATTACAAAGGGACTTTATCACTGTGCACGTTCTAGTCTTGAGACAAAAGACGGACTAAACATTCACTGCATCAATCACAAAGACAAAAGGAATGGTTTTGTTGGTGAATTTAAGGTTCTTATTTTATCACGAAAACACCAATCTTTATGCTTATCGTTTACATAATTCAATGTCGTTAACTAGTCACCCTTTTTTATAATGTATTTTGCAGGTGTGTCACAATCCCAATGATGATACGTTTTCATGATCCTGTAAGGGCTTCACTTGTATTGGTTACCTGTGTAAACACATCTTCAAAGTCTTCCAAATTGAGCTGATAGATGAAATCCCTGAAAAGTATATCCCAAAACGATGGAGGAGTGACGTCCTACCATCGTCATTTTTCAAGATTGAATCAAGATGCGGTGTCCCGGTTGATGAAAGGTCCAAACTAAGGCAACGGTTTTTGTCGTTGGCCAATCATTGCGCGGACCGGGCACGTGGTAACACAGACCTTCTTCAGTCCTTGGTCGACCAAGTGCAACAGATGAAGAATAACATATGGGAAAAAATTCTTATAGAACCGTCTTATAATACCAAGTCTGCCATAATCGAAGCTTTGGTTGGATACAAAATACCCGAAAAAGTCACAATAACTCCACCGACAAGGATTAGAAATAAGGGTTCTGGTTCTCGCAAGCGCAAGATAGGTCCCGGGGAGAAGGAAAAAATGCAAGAAACCAAAAAGGTTCTGCAAAAAATGTAACAAACATGTTCACGGCCACGACTCACGTAACCATGACAAAATCATGCTACTAAAATAACAAAAACGAAAAGAGAGGGAGCAAAGGCGAAAAGTCAAGGACCAAAAGAGAAAAGAAAAGGTTGCAATGATGGAGAAACAGGGAAGGGAATATGTGGAAAGTGACGAGACTGTTCACACATTTGAAACGGACTCATCTGACGATATTGATGACAGTAGTGACACCCAATCGAGTTCTAATGAATGAAAGTATTTTTGTTTATTTTTTTCCTTTTATATTTTACAGACCACAACCTTTGTCTTTATCCTTTTTGTTTATTAAATGACAGTTTTATTTATAAGTTCATATTTTTTATTTATTACCTATGCACACAGCCATTAGCAAATTTTCAATTCCGATTACATCTTCATTATGTCCGTATCTTGCTCTCATCTGATGCGCAAACGTTGGTATATTTCAATAACACCCGTGGTTAACAAACGAATTTCTGAACCAAGATGTATATCAGTTTATATACAAATTGAATCACAAGTTGTACGTGTATAACTTAATATATGGTTGTGTACGTATGTTCAAAACATTTTACAAACTTTGTATGCCAAAGCTTTTTTAATCCGCGTACCTACGTATGTCTCTCTGGTACACACCAACCTATGCAGCCACATACAGATTTAAACTAGCATTGGGTTAACAGTCCTTGTGTACGCAGTCCGTTCATACATAATCCGTTTGTACATACGGATGTACGTAGCCATTAGCCATTAGAAAAATCTCGTTAACTATTATACGTTTGTGTCTCGATACGCACTGCTTCATGAACACCTGTTGTTCACCATGAATGTCAGAACCAAGGATAAGTTTGTTTAACCATGTGTACATACTTTCCTTTTGAAATTTTATGTGTCTACCCATATATCTACTTGTCTTTAAATGATCAACAACTTTTTTAAAACTTAGTGTTTGCTCTTATAAACGTAGGTACCCATGTATTTCGCAATGTATGTTCAAATTTGCTTGTACATACGGCCACTTCAGCGGTAGGCGCCAAAAGATGCTTTCACATGACATACAATACATCTGCTTGTATGCACATACGAACACACGAGTTCATGAACGTGCACACGTAACTCTGACAAACATCTGCATAGATACTTTTGGTACGCGTGTTAATACTTATGCGAACGCTCATTCGCATTCACATTGTACATACCTACGCCCACACGATTGCACTTACATCCGTGGGTGTTTACGTCCATATAATAACGTTCACGTCCGTAAGCATATACACTGGCATTTACCAACGTACACTTATATCTTTGTTTGTACGCTTCATGGCCTTACTTGTGTTTTAGTCCATCTCAATGGACTTTCGAAAGTACTTGATTCCATCAGGCATGCCAGTGTCTCTATGCATGTGGTCCGACCAGGTAAGCACGCGAATCAACACACATTTGTTACCTACTCACGTTTGCCATGTATCTCTCACGGTTTACATGTAATGGTTTGGCCGCTAACGTTGGGTAGCAGGTATCCACTAACACGTGGGCACACGACTTGTTATGTAGTCACATATGTTTGGGTGGTGTCTGTGTAGGTTTTGTATGATAAAACACGCACATGCACTGCTTTTTAAACATGAACACACATCCAAGTTCACACACTTGTAAAATCAGTTTTACTAGTACGAATTATTTCACACAACTTGCTATTTGAGATTTGTCACTTGCTGTGTTGTCACTAAACCTGACTATGGATTTATTGGATGTCTTAAAAGTATCTGATTATGTAGCGTCGGGCCCACACATTCATGCCAACTTATTTTTTCATACCGATGCTCCACATGTTATACACATTCAACTTTGTTTTAACACATAACACATTATCAAGATTTAACCATTTTATGACTATTTACATCAAATTCATTATCCCATCTGATTGTTATATCCACTAGTTTTTGGCACGCATCCTTCAAATGCCAAACACATTAACAATAACCGCTACGACTTGCATACAACATCATAACCCAATTATCTATCGCTGGCAATTACAAACCATAACCGCAAATTATTTTCACCACTTATCAACTACATTTGACATAACATAAAATTGTTGCTAACATAATAACTTCATAAGGTTACTTAAATCCGATTACATTACCCAAACACAAAATCCAGCCTTGGTAAATGGCTGAAACATCACAAACGAATACACATCAGATCACATACGTTTACGTAGCCCAAACAAAACATAGTTTAACTTTTTAACCAAAAAGAACTAAAGACATAAAACCATAAAACATAAAAGCAAAAAACATAGAACCATTAAACTTAGGTAGTAGCCGTTAGGTTGTCAAACTTTCGTCGTTAACCAGCGCTTCATCGATAATCCCTTTATGCTTGTTCATGGTAGCTAGCAGGATCTTGGCCGTGTACTTTACCCTTAAGCCGAGTAACACCTTTTTAGACCTCAACGAACCATCACCTAGCCCACAACTGCAGTTCACTCCACCCATGAACGTCTCCGTATGTGGTCATCGGACACAATAGGTATAACAAACATCTCATATGGTCTTATTTTTGGTTTATTTGCATCGTTTTTCACTGCGCGCCTAACACTCTCCTTGATCATCCCAACACCTGCTGTGAACGTGACATCTTCAAATCCAATCATGCTACCCTTCTGTACATAAAACATAACCAGTTAATAATAAGGTTATACTACTAACGCCTGCCACACAATATCGATAAACATAGCTCACACCTAGACTGTACTTACCCTGCACCAACTCCAACTATATACTAGACACACCTAACTACCTTCACAACATTTTCGACCAAAACCTATGTGTCTTTAACTAACGTGCCCATCACAACTATGTCCCTAATCGCTTTCCATATATCTACCACGTGCACTGTCCACTAACATTGTACACCAACACACCAAAAATTACTAGTATTAAAATAATTCAGCCTTTATGATTAGATAACACTATCACGACTTACAAGCTCGATGGGTCCAAGGTGCAACCGATACAGTGACGAGTCGCTCCTATTCGTCTCCTCCTCATTCATTACCATGGAGAAACATGTGATGACGTTTCTACTTATCGCCATGTGTTACATTGACTCAAACACACCTCTATACCCTGCCACGCCTTCATCAGTAACAAAAATGGGTTCCCTGCACAGAAACACAACTTGGATCAACCATTAACGCCGACATATTAACAAAATACGAACTGCAACATAAAAACTTACGTTTCAGGACCACCAGTCACATGTATGTATCTCCACACCAGTGTTTCAGATTTTTCTTCTTTACTCTTAATGTCCACCGGCCTTTTCATATACGACGATCTAATTCGGTAGATCTGACGTGTTTCTCTTTTCTCCCTTGCGATACCTTTACCTTTTTGTGCATGCATTCCTGACAACACACCCAAGGGTACGTGCTTAGTATCACTATCCATCTTTTGTTTATCTTCGTTCGCCCGTGTCCTCGACTCATCATCCACCAACCTTTTATCAACTGGCATTGTTGTTGTGGTTGGTGTCTTCAACAAATTCCTTTCACCAACTTGAGTTAGTCCCAAACTAAATGTAGGCTCATCCAAATTCTCAACATTTTCCGGCATCATATTCATCATCGACCTACCACTACCACTCCCACCAACAGATCCACCAACACCACCACTCCCGCCTCCACTTACCTTGTCCACACTATCACAAATTTCTTTAACTACTTCTGGATCACTCCAAAACTGTGAGCTAATAGGTTCAGCCGCACATACACTAACAACTTCTCTTGAAGAATTTTCTCCTTTTTCTTCTGCCTTATTACTTAGCCACTTCTCTAGGTTATTCTCGTCGCTCTTACCATGACTCCCCTCTTGATTGCAAACTTCCATTTGCTGAGCGGTTTCTACCCGCACCTCCATCAGATTGTCACCATTTTTATCTCCATATGTACCGACATCAGTTAGCCACTTCGATTGTGTTACAACTGTTTCCTTGTACTTGTCGGCAAATACAAGTAACTCAGCATTTCCTGGATACTCAGCATACGCGACTGTCGCCATGTTCTCAAACTCATCCTTGCATTGGTAAATCATGTCCAAGACGTCCCCCCATACGTTTCAACTTATCCTACATAAACATCAACAGAAAGTTTCATAAATTCAGTTAGACATATATCCGTTAATACGATAATCCTTAACTATTTACCTTGTCTACTTAAATACCTGCAAATAAGATGTATCGACTGACTTGCTAGCCTTCCTCTTATCTTTGGTTTTACCACTCCTTTTGCAACTTGCTGCACCAACCTCCTTGATTGTACATAAACCAAACCCACCCCCTGTCATTTCAATATTCTGTCTTTCCTTCAACTTCTCCAAAGTCCAGCCAGATAACCCAAGATTAAATAGTGTGTGTGGTATGTTGTCGCTTGTTACCGTGTCAACATAATACAATTGCAACAACAACACAACAAATAATTACTTTCAAAACACATAACTACATACGTTGCTCACATTTATAAGCTATAACATTCAAAAAAATTATTAGCATCCACCACCACTACACTTCTTACGTTAATGTTAACCTACTCATATTTATATATCAAAACAATACATACGTTACTACCTTTAGCAGACTGTTACGTAACTACAAACTAGTTGCAACCAACTTCACACACATTAGACAATATACTACACTACAAATTACCATTAAAGTGTTAGTAAACATACAATAAGAATCGTCAACGGCCCGAGAAAGTAAGCCTTCCGCTCATCACGCTTCCATCTGTCTATACACTCTCTAACACTCTGGTATATAACCTCACACCAATCAATGCTCTTGAAATCACACTCCTTACTTAAGCATGGTAGGAACGCCTTCAGACATTTACCATTGCCAGAACACTCAACCATGGTGAGAGCATCAGAAAATCCACCTTAAACGACCAGCCCGCTTCATCATACTCCCCTAATCTACTGTTTATATCCGGGGGGCTCACATCACCTTTACCGTGAACAGCATTCCATGTTTTACTTTCGGTTAGTACGGACTTGGCATCATCCGACTTTGCAATTACAACACCCGCGTTTGGTAATCCCGTCAACGCATGAATACCATACTTTGTTATTTTTATTCCACCTTCGCTGAGTTTCAAAGTCATTGTGGTGGTATCAAGATTGTCCACCACATAGTACCCCAAGTTACCAGGTATTCCGTCCACCGTCATCGATATAAACTTACCAAAACCCATTGCATCCACAAAATCCTTCTGTGCTTTCGAAAGTTTTTTCATCGCATTACATAATGAGTGTGGAGACGACCTGGTCCTAATACTTGGCACATCATACTTCTCCTTCTTCGGATTTATTTTCAATTCTTGTTCTGGAACTAGTAGTTCCTGATTACCTACTACAACATTAGGTTGCTCGTTCACAAAGTCGTCATCAACATCCATTACTCTCGTGGACGCCCCACCCAAACCATGAGATCCACCTTGATCATCAGGAACTTCGCCTATAATTAAATAAAATATAAGTGAACATCCATATAAATACATGCAACTAAAAAATAGTCGACATGCATTTCATACGAAATATACATACCTCTCGGTTTCTTCGTAGACGGTGAACGTTGTCCTTTCACCTCCTTCTTGGTTGCTGAACTGTTTTTCACATTACCTACACGCACATTTAGTTGTTAATATATATTGATTGAACCATTGACAACACATCACCATGTATTGCTTTCAAAGAAATCCATGATTTTTAAAATACACAAAAAAAATAATTCGACATAAAAAAAAACAAACCTTCACTCATACGATTAATCTCCTCCTTTGCGTCAACATCAATTGGGTTCCGCACATCATTCACAAACTTTGAAAAGCTAATTCTCTTCGCAATCCTTTTACTTTTCCTCTCTACACAACATCAACGAAACATTTATTAAAACAACTCACCTAACACATTATGAAACTATTATGTTTATAAACAAAACAAATGAACATATTAACAACAACTTACTTGTCGACATTGTAAGACTTGGCTTTATCCGCTTATTACCTGCAACACGAAACTAACTGTCAATTTCATATTTATCCTTTTTAATCACCTACACAACAGTTTGATACACAAAAACAATACAACCAAGTCAAACTATACCAGTTCTACATACAATAGATTATATTACACAAACTGCAAAGTAGCACAAACAGATGTAGCCAAAACCAAAGATCTCTATACCTTACGCATCTACACATAAAACTCAGGTCCACATACTCATTATGAGCATGATGTTTTCCCGTGACTACCAACGTATATCTACACAGTTAGACACAATTTTTACAAATCAACCGACAAACTTGTACCTACACAAACTTTACAAATCTACCAACTACGCAACACAACAAACATAACAACACGATGCACCCATGTACACGACACCTAATAACTAATACACACAAACATACTACACACCAACAGCTACACTAAGGCTTTAATTTATGACAACACCAGATTCGACCAGTGATGTGTTGTAAAACACATAGCGTTTTATCCCGTTTTTGTGTTGTTTTGTGCGTAAACCGTTAACGAATATAGCTTATTCTTGCATGAAATTAAATTTTTGTGTATATGATAGGTCTCATGTTGAAGAGAGAGAAACAACGAGTTTAATGAAGAAAGAATCAAGTCAAATGGGATTTGGATGAAGTCGGTATGCACGTTTGAAGATAAACGAGTCAAAAAACGAATAAACGAGCACCCAGAACCTGTCCGTGCTACGCGACCAGGTGAGGCATCCATGCCCATGCTACGCGGCGTCCCAAATGTCCCAAAGGCTGCCAAGAATGTTTAGGAATCAGCTACCCCATCTATTTTGTCTTCCAGTGAGCCTTGTGGGCTTGTTTTAACCTATTTTATATTAGGAAGGAGGTGTTTAAACATATATATAAAAAGGGCTAATACCATATGAACGATTTTAACATAATATTTCCAGCCACCACACCTGCTCTAGAGGAGAAACTAAGGATGACGAGCTTACGGTTCTACCTTCTATTCTTCGATTGTCGGTTTTGACTATTTTAACGTTTGTGAGTTCGTTTTTTTGTTTTTAATCATTCAAACCTTTTGTAATCAGATTTATATGAACATGTTTATCATTTATATCTATTTTATCTACTGTTCATTGATTACGATTGGCTAAACCTCTTTGTTCTACCTTGGTTAGATGATTATTGTTCGGTTTTGATGAGTTGAGTGAATTGTTTGACCAATATGACTTGAATTGCTATTGAAAGTTTGGTTTAATGATGAATTAGGTTGTGTTTAGTTGCTGTGATTTTATTGGTTTTATCTCATAATCTCGTGCTTCGGTTAATTGAATTGGTTTTGATTGATAGTTGCATGTTCAATTCTTTGCTTTGTGTTTAGAGTTTGTTTGCGGTAGGTACAACCGTAGGGTTTTGTTGAGATTATTGATTGATATAATTCAGTGGTTAAGCACCTTATTAGAGACTGAGAGGTGATATGAAGTAAAGTCGTCTCATAGCTTTTGCTTATTAGGATTAGGATTGCGCGAAAGCGGGTTCGGTTCTTGCCGGGTTTGGGTTCGTGAGCGATTAGTTGGCCTAGTTTATGTTAAACCAAATTGTTCCTCTATCCATGGTTGCATAGTATTCGTTTCCATTAGGGTCGTGTGTCGGTGAGACCGAGAGGAGAGTCGGCATTAGAACACCTTAGTAGTCGTTTCCCGGTTTGTTCTTAAAATCAATTAAGTGTAAGTTAGGGTTTGTTAGTGAGACCGAGAGGTGATCTAGCTTTCTTGAGCGAACCTAGTTGTGTCATCCTTAAATACCGGTGTCGTGAGATCATTCAATCCATTAGCTTGTTAGACCTTCAATATGATTCTTACCTAGGTAGATGTTTTCTCCATTGTCTGTCACAAACGTTAAGTGTTTTCATTAACTTAAATTAATTAATTTAGTTAAAGTAATTTAGGTCAAGTAGTTTAATTATTAAACATAAAAATTTTAAATATTATTCTTAGGAAGGTCTTGTCTAGGGTTTAGTGATCATAGGCGTTCTCACGTGTCCTTGTGTTCGATACTCGGACTTCTTAGGTCTATACTACTTGTGATCGGTACACTTGTCGGTTGTGTGTGGATTCATTAGGAGTTTTGTTTTATAAATTTAAAGCTTAGTTGTGAGTTCCCTAGAAATAGCATTCGTTAAACACACATCAACCAGCAAATGTGGATGTATCCATTCTCCTTTTATTCAGATATAAAACTACTGAAAGTTGAGCCGACATAGCCTACATGTAACCACGCATATAGAAAACCCAAATATTCAGTTAACAAAGCATACATCATCATCAATCATATTATGATAACAGAGCATACATCATCATCATCAATGGCTTACGCTACATCTAACTTAATCAAAACACCAACAACACGCTACATCTAACATAATCAAACCCCCAACAACACAACAACTACACAAACAACTGATGAACATACCTTCGACACCTTCTGAAGCTTTTGACCAAAAAAGCAAGCAACACAACCCCCAATTCGAATTGAAGAACAAGGGAAAACAATTGATTAGCGTTGGTTGTTTCTTATACTAACCCGATTGGAATCAAAACATTTAATTCTATAGATTGTGTATCTCGATTTGATATCGCAGGGGATTTCGTGGCTAGATTATTGTTTAATTATTTGCTTAAAAATGCTATGATATTTGAGATGATTTGGTGCATCGATTCGTGTGTAGGCATAATTCAACTCACCGGATTGTATTTGTTGAAATTGGGTGGGATAGTTCGCGCCTCATTTGTTGTGTATAGGTTACAAAGTGAAACAAGGGATATTAAAACCAATTCCATTATAATAGTTACACTCATTTTACTAGTTTGCCCCCTCTATCAATTAAAATCTGTTACAAGTTCCTTTTATTTACTAATATGCCATCTTGTAACATCCACTATTGATCTTTCTCATCAATGGTTGTGATCTACTTCTCGCACTTCTCGTTACAAGAATACTTCTCGCAAGATCCATCCCCTATATATAATTAACCAATTTTGGTCAAACCCGAACTTAGAATTAACGAACGTGTACTGATATAGGACACGAGCTTTTGGACGTTTACCGAAATCAAAGTGAGTTTTTCCTCCAAAAAGCATATTGTATATATATATTCTTATTTATATATATGTTTTGAAAACGCATTATACTTTACAAATTGTCGTTATTGTGGGATGAATCAATTTTGTTAAATAACTATTAACCGAATTAGTAAGGGCACAAAAATGTTGGTAGATCTATCGAGGTGACGCCCCCCACTTCCATTCGCGTTGGGTTAAAAGTGGGAATATTTCGAGTATGGTACGTTTCGAGCTATCAAATTGGTAGTCATACACGCGTTGTACTCTTAGCTAGTTTACAACTAACGCTTTTTGTGCTTAAAGGTAAAATGCGGGTTTCGTTGTTGTGTTGTACCGTGTACAGATCGAAACTGTTGGAAGTATAATAGCCGTACACTATTATATTCATGTGTTTGTTTATATATAAATTGTCTGTATTTATATAATTGTTTTTCTCGGGAATAACTAACCAATATTCGTGTTGACCCAAATATTATTTAATCATGCTTTACAGGTAAATGACGGTTTCGCGAGAAGGAGCGGAAAGAGGCGTGGGTGTTTGAATAATGTTATGTATGGGACCGTATGGTAGTTTTTAATAATGAAAACTATGTAAGACTTTGATATTTAAATAAATATGTTTAATATTATATTAAACGTTGTGTTATTGTGATTGGCTAACGACAACTGTCACCGCCCAAAAATGTTTAATTGTAAGACTTCCGCTGACTTATCATTATGGGTTTTCGGGGTGTGACGGGGGGCAAAAGTGGAATCTTTTTCCAAAGTAGGTCCATTTTATGAATTTTCCCATAAAATTATTCGTTAGATTTTCGGTTTGTCATTACAATCCCACATCATTAAACTTACTGTTGCTAGTTCAAATGGAGGCCTACAATAATCGGTTTAATTAGTAATTCCAATACAAGAAATCGATCAATTGGTCTTTTAGTTCAAAATCGACTTTTATGTGTTTTGTATACTATTTAGTGGTAGTTTGTTTACAGCTATTGTCAATGTTGTTTGGTTTGGTTTTAGTTTTCTACTGCTTGGTTTGATTTACATAAAAACTGTCACCAATGGTGCGACCAATAGTTTATCGTAAGACTTATCAAAACCAAACTACAAACACCTTCTATCCAAGGGGTGAAAAGAATCTATCATACAAACATATCTAGTTAGGCTTAGCGCTAATGAGACATGTTGCACATGTTTGTCAAGGTAAAAAGATACTACATGTACATACATAAAACATATCTTTAAAGCGCACATATTTCTATTTTTGATGATATTATATAAGTTTCATGATAAGTAACCAATAAAGGCATCAAATTGTTGATCTTAAATGATACATTCTTCTCTTCCATAACATCAATTTCATCACAGTCTGAACTTTTACAGGAGTTAAATTAAGCAAACACTGATGATCATCTAATTTCTTATATACTTTTATTCATTTGAAAGAAGATGTACATCCAATTTGGAGCATTTTAACAAACACTCTGGTATTGTGCAATTTTATTTATAGTTCATAGTTTAGCATACTTCTTTAGATTTTGAGCAGCATCTTTGTTATTTTCCGGCACAGGCAAGTTGGTGATAAGAGTAACTCTTGATGATGATACAAGTGATCTGTTTTCTGAATCTGCAGGATCAGCCTTCCATAACCTAACCTCCCACACCTGCTCAAATCATCTTGTTCAAATTGCGCAGATTTACACCAAATTTACATGCATTTATGAAGAGTGCTGCTATACGTACACTACCTCATATATCATACGTGCAAAAATGGACAGAACTGGAGAGGAGTCAAGAGGGTCCACAAACCCCGGGCATGAGAATCTATTGGATTTTTATATATAAAATCTGAGTTTTTTCTAGAAAAAATATAATTATGATCCTCTAGTTTAGCCAGTGAAGAAGTGGACCTTATCATTGAACACCCCCTGATTAAGAAGTTCCAATTCCGCCATATGAAGTCATACAAGCCATATAATGCGGAAAACACTGTTGTCACGTTTGTCAGTTTCAGTAAACTTATCATACGTGCTAGTATAAAAACCTTTACTTAGGTTTATATGGGCATGCATAACACTTTCCACATCATATGAGTCGGATAAGGTTATACAGGTCGTATAACTTCTGCGAAACCCACAATTATCATACTTGTAGTTGTCGATTTCAGAAAATTTATATGGGTTGTATAAAAATTTTCACATATCATACTTGCTCGTATAAAAACCTTATTTTATTTTTATATGGGTATGTATCATCTTATGCCAGTAACATAAAATTTTCCACATATCATACGGACATGTAGAAAACTTTATGATATTTTTATAATAACGCTTTCCACATATCGTACGGGTCATACAAGTGGTGTCAGGTGTGTGAGTGACTATGTGTCAATATAACATTTTCCACATCCGCACCTGAATGGTTTTGCCGACGTGGACGGGAGTGGCCTCAGCGAAGACGAGATCCTCAAGCTCAGCCGCCACTCTCTTCCACCCGGACGCCATACTCGCCAACGCCTCCGCTATCAACGCCGCCGTGCAACAACTTAAACGGCTGTCAATTTCAAAATTCAAAATTCAAATTCTAACTCCAGATTAAAAATACTAATAATTACAAATAGCATCAGTATCTGGCAGGCCTTGTGAGTGACCGGAAGACGACCGGTGACTTTCTGTGGCGACAACTCATCGATCTGGAAGCCGATTGCGTGTAACGGAGCATCCAAAGTATCCGTCTTCAGATCCTTGCTGGATGAATCCATGGATTGGATTATTAATTGGTGGAATTAATAATAGTTTGTTTGTTTGTTTGTTTGTTTGTTGGTTGATGATTATATAATTGAAAGAGGAATACAGACAGACAGATAGATAGGGTAAGAGGTTAGGTATGAAGTGTGAAGTGGAATAACTTGAGAAAGGAACCTATTAGAAAAGACTCTCTGGAATATGAGGGGACGTGGATGGGAAAAAGAATGGCGGCCGGATTTTCAAACAAACAGGCGACGAAACAACAGCAACGGTAATATTACAACGTTTTTTGTTACTAACCTACCGGATGGAGTGTCAAACACGCAACTATGGAGGGCGTTCCAGACATATGGGGAGGTGGATGACGCATACGTGGCAAGGAAACGGGATACTAGGGGGAATTATTTTGGATTTGTAAGGTATGTTAATGTGAGGAATGTAGAAGAGGTGCTAAGAAATATGAACACCGTTATGATCGATCATGCAAAGTTAAACGTGTCGCTAGCAAAGTATAACAAAAATCATGAGAAGATTGAATATAGAGACGGACCGGACTTCTTGGTGGGCAGGAATACGAATAAATACGGTCCGAGGCCGGTACACCAACACATGCAGGCTGGAGTAAAGGAGGGTGTGTCCTTTAAAGATGTAGCTGCAGGTAATACCGGTATGAAGGAGTCGGCTAAAAAGTCATTAACACTGGTACAAAGAATCCCGTTGTACCCCGACCATTGCATGATGAGGGCTGTAATTGGGAAAGCAAAAGATATAAAAGCTTTTGGGATAATCAGACAGATGATGGTTCGTGGAGGATATAGCGAGAGCCCGGTGGGATATCTTGGGGGTTTGACATTCATGCTGGTGTTTAGGGACAAAGCAACAGCCGTCGGGTTCATTAACAGGAAGGACGAATTATGGGATAATGTATTCGAGGAGGTGATATTATGGACGGGTCAGGAGGTGGCGTTTGATAGATTGGCCTGGATAAAAATAATGGGTCTACCAATCCATTTGAGAGACGATAACACGTATAATAAGATTGGAGATCTGGTCGGGAACATTGTTGAAAAGTCGAAGTTCTCATGGATTAATACGGATAACTCAACTGGAGGATGCATTGTTCTGGTAAAATCGGCAAAAAGAGTAGAAGAGGAGATAGAAATATTATGGGAAGAAAATAAATATAAGGTATGGGTGATGGAGGAGGATGGTGACCATGTAAAGCAACTAATTCAACAATTGGTGTCGGATGATGATAAAGTGACAGAGAAAGATACTGTATTCTGTAATGACGAAGACAAGCTGGAGGACGGGGAGTTTGTGTCGGATGATAGTCGGCCGGAGAAGGAAACCGACGGTCGCAAGGAAGGTGGGAAGATGAAAAGTCCAGTGCGTGGGGAACAACTTTGGGCTGGGTCAGACATGGGAAACAACAGTCAATCATTTAATGATGTAATGGGCCTTGGGAGTAGTAATGAGGCCGGCTTCAATATGGGCTGTGGTGCTATGTCCAGTCCAGTTTTGGAGGAAAGACCAAGGAAGAGAAAACGTGGGCTACGGTCCTATTCGGGTGATTCGAATAAGACTTACCAGGGAGATAAAGACTGTAATGATCCAAATCTTACCGGTAGGGCTTTCCCAGATCTCAATATACCTTACCCTGTTGCTGATCTTAACCGTGAAGACATAGAAATGCAACAGAAGAGGGATGAGGATAGTAACTATGATGGACACGCATCCGATGGCGGTGCAGTAGCTGTGGATGGGGAAGCTGACATAGGGCTGATAACCGATAACCAGGAGAATAGAAGGAGTAAGTGTGATTTGGGGATGGGTTTACAGAGGAGGTTAGAAACACAGTGGAAATAGGGGAAATGGTTGGAATGGGGCTTAACAATTTTGTACAACTGGTAGGGGATATTGTTAAGGAAGATGGTGGGTTCAATGTATCCCAATGAATTTTATGGCGGTAAACTTACGGGGGGTTAGGGATTGCCGCAAGGCATCCTGGATCAAGGGTCTTAAGACAAGCCACGGGATTGATTTTATTGCTATCCAGGAGTCCAAATTGAACCATGGTACGTCCTTTAATTTTAATACTATGTGGGGTAGAACAGCCTTTGAGTATGAACAAGTCTTTGCGGAAGGTCGGTCCGGGGGGTTGGTAAGTATGTGGGATTCTTCGGTTTTTAGACGTACGGGTGAAATTAAAACAAGGCATTATTTAGTGATAATGGGTTCTATTGTTCCTGGTGGGGAGATGATTAATATTGTTAACGTATATGCACCAAATGACGCGGCTGCAAGAAGAAGTATGTGGGATGAATTGGTGGTCTTGAAAGAGTCAATGATGGGTTTGTGGTTGCTATTGGGGGACTTTAATGAGGTACGTAGTGAAAATGAAAGAAGGAACTCTGAGTTCAATCAGGCAAATGCAAGAAGATTTAACGAGTTTATCTTAACAGCGGGATTACATGAGTATAACATGGGGGGTTATAAATTCACATACATCTCGGATAATGGTGAGAAATTTAGCAAATTGGACAGATTTTTGGTATGCCAGGATTTCAAAGATAAATGGCCAGAAGAAGCTGTTACGGCTCTGAGTCGTCATATTACGGATCATTGCCCCATTGTTTTATCTACAACGACGTCGGATTATGGCCATGTTCCGTTCAGGTTCTTTGACTCGTGGTTTAAGCTCCCGGGTTTTGTTGAATTCGTCAATCTGAGCTGTGTTGAGTTTTCCTTCCAAGGTCCTATGGACCTTTGCCTGATCACAAAATTAAAATTCCTGAAAAATAGAATCACAGTATGGGTTAAAAGGAAGAAGATGGAGTTGGAAGGAGACTATTGATACCGAAAACAGGTTGTGGGAAAACTGGAAATGGTGGCTGAACAAAGAAACTTAACAGAAGATGAAAGCAAAATCAGGGAGGAATATAAAGTACTAATGATGGAGTACGAGCAAACTAGTGTAATGGACCTGAAACAAAAAGCGAGGGTTAAATGGGCGATTGATGGAGATGAAAATTCATCATTCTTTCATGGAGTGATCAATGCTAACACTTCGTGTAAAAGAATTCATGGGATTATGGTGGATGGGGAATGGTGCTCAAATCCTACAATTATAAAAGATCAGGCGGCTACATTTTTTGAAGGTAAGTTCGAGGAACCATTATATGAAAGGCCGGAGCTTAGATGTCCGGACATTCCTAAACTATCCAACTTGGAGGCGGAGTCCCTAGTGGTCCCATTTACACCATTAGAGATAAAAAATGCGGTATGGGATTGTGCGGGTGATAAGGCACCGGGGCCGGATGGATTTAATTTTGCTTTTATCAAGAAGTTCTGGTCTTGCTTGGAGAAGGATTTCGTGGCTCTAATAGAGGAGTTCTATTCTAAGGCGGAGATTCACCCGGGTGTGGCTGCCTCTTTCATTGCACTCATTCCTAAGGTGAAGGACCCATTACTATTTTCTGATTTTAGACCGATCAGCCTCATCGGATGTATTAACAAAGTCATTTCAAAAGTGTTGGCGGCTAGACTAAGAGTAGTTGTGAGCAACCTTGTTTCTCCTGAGCAAACGGCTTTCTTAGCTGGAAGAAGCATTTTGGATGGACCGCTAATGCTGAATGAGATTATTGGGTGGTTGAAGAGTACTAGAAGAAAGTGTATGATCATGAAGATTGATGTGGATAAAGCGTATGATTCAATAAATTGGAGTTTCCTTCTTTCTATCCTAGAACAAATGAACTTCCCGGTGACTTGGAGGAGGTGGATTAAGGCTTTGATCTCGTCCTCAAGGGCGTCGGTTCTAATCAATGGGTCCCCAACATCTGAATTTGAATGCAAACGGGGTATTAGGCAGGGTGACCCAATATCACCTCTGCTGTTTGTAATTGTCATGGAGTCCCTCTCGTGCATCATGAGAAAAGCGTGTTCCTTGGGTATTTTTGAGGGACTGAAGTGTGGGGGGGATGGTCCGATGCTCTCACACTTTATGTATGCCGATGATGTGCTGTTTATTGGGAAATGGTCGAACTCTAATGTACTTAACTTAAGGCGCTTGCTGAGGGGTTTTTACCTTGTCTCTGGGATGAGGGTAAATCTGTCCAAGTCTGCTATGTTCGGGGTTGGTGTGTCGGAACAGGAGGTTACGGAGCTAGCTACCAACCTACATTGCAAGGCCGGTAAGTTTCCATTTATATATCTTGGTTTGCAAATAGGCGCGAACATGAATAATTGTAGATATTGGGAACCGGTTTTACAAGCTTTTAAAAATAGACTATCGGTGTGGAAAGCAAAGTCTCTCTCGTATGGTGGTCGGATAACATTAATCAAAGCTGTCCTTAATTCATTACCGACTTACTACTTCTCCCTATATCGTGCACCCGCGAAAGTAATTGACAGTTTAGAGAGGATTAGAAGAAGATTTTTCTGGGGAGGCTCAGAGGATGTGACAAAGATGAGCTGGTTAGCATGGAAAAAAGTAGTGGCACCTGGTGAGTATGGTGGACTGGGTCTTGGATTGTTAAAAGATGCAAACTTGGCGTTGCTTACAAAATGGTGGTGGAGATTCAAAACAGATGAGACTAGTTTATGGAGAAAAGTCATTTGGGCGATCCATCATAGCTCAAGGGCTTGGAACTTCATTCCCAGGAAACTTACTATCACAGGTGCATGGAAATACATAAATAAGGCTGTTTTGGAGTTGCTGAAATCGGGTATAGATGTATCACATTGCATTAGGGCTGTGGTTGGAAGGGGGGATCGGGTAAGGTTTTGGATAGACTGCTGGATAACTAATCAGCCGATGCAAGATATATTCCCGATCCTATTCAGCTTGGAAACGGATAAAAACGTTTCTGTTATGCAAAGGGTGGGGTTGGATACGAATATGGGGAGCTGGGATTGGAGGAGGGATATAGAACCAGGTATTGAATCCGAAGAATGGGCTGGTTTGTTGGATCTTTTGGCTGAGCATGATAGAAGAGATGGCATTGATAAGTGGATTTGGACATTGGATGAATTGAAGACTTACACGGTTGGATGTATGAAGAAACACATACAAAACCGAAGGTATGGTAGTGGTGAAAGAGGATTTGAGTGGAATACTTGGGTACCTAAGAAGGTGAGCATTGTGGCAAGGAGAGCAGATTTGGATTGCTTGCCAACAAGATCGATGCTGATGAAACGGCATGTTGGAGTTAATATTGTTGCTTGTCCGCTATGTGGAGATCATGAGGAAACAGTGGAGCACTTGTTTGTGGCATGTGGCTTTGCACAGGTAATATGGACAGTGATGGCGCAATGGTGCAAAATTCAAGATATGTTTGCGTTTAGCTATAAAGATATTTTGGATATTCATAAATATGAAAAACGGTCGGTGAAATGGAAAAAAGTGGTGAACGCGATAACCATTACAACAATATGGTCAATATGGAAAGCGAGGAATGATACGGTTTTTGAAAATAAAGAAGCACTAATACAAAGGACTATTGGGGAGATAAAGGCCATGTCATTTTTATGGGTCAAGGCGAGATCAAAAAACACGGCTCTAAACTGGGAAATATGGAGAAGATTCGACTTACAATTTGTTGGTTGGTGAAAAATTAGATAACATTTTATTTTTGTAAACTGTTCTTCTCTTTTGTCCTGGTGTACAATGCGAGCTACTCGCTTGCGGTTTGGTGAAATAATATAATGGTGTTTTGTTGGCCGTTCAAAAAAAAAAGTGTGAAGTGGATTAAACTTCCTTAAGTAGGTGCACAAGTCTTAAGAAATAGGGACAATGCCAGTTATTATTAGCAATTTGCGTTGACTTGCGGTTGATTTTTGGGTTTATTCACATTTATTGTGTTACTTCAATTTGGTGGTGCTGAATCCGTTAATAATAGTTTATATTTTTGGAACCGTGATTATTTTTTTTTGTTTAGGTTATTATATTTTTTAAATTTGAAACCATATTTGTTTTATTTTAATCAGACTGTGTTGTTTTAACATGTGAAACTATACCCCTTTACAGTTGTTGATAAATATGTTATTATTTTTATTTTGTGTGATGTTATTTTTTTATGTGTATTAGGTTAGAAATTCTATTGGTAAAAAGAATTGTTTTTTTTTGTTAATATTTATTTAAAATAACATGGATTATATGTTTTGAAGATGTTTATTAAAGAAAAGTTAATGTATAGAACTTATGTTTTATTAAAATTATTTACAAGGTTAAAAAAATTATTATTTAAGAGAACATAGAAATGGAAAAGCCAACTTTTAGTGATCTATAAAGTTTTCGTTATTTCCATTTACTATATATACTAAGGGCATATGTAGAAGGGCTTCATCCCGTCTATGTGACACCGTAAAAACGTTCATCATCATTACAGGTCTAAAAACAGTAGGTGTTGTCCCTCGTGTCATCCACATGATGACGTTTCCTCCCCCTTCAAACTCACTTTTCACCAATCACCATCATTCACACATATATTTTTACATGTTCAGTAGGAACATTATTTTATCTAGTGTGCTTGGTTGAATTAAAAAAAAAATACAATTACTATTATACATAATATTTAAAATAAATAAAGTTTATTAACTTATAATAATTAACTAATCATTACAAAATTATGAAGGGGTTACGTTTTATTACGGAGTAACCTGGAAAAATGCCCATTGTCTATGCGACAATGAGATGGCAAGAAAAAAAATGACGTATTTAGGCTCTCCATTACGAATGCCCTAAAAGATAAGAGATTTGTTAATGGTGTTTTTTAACCGCATTAGCCTGGTGGTGGCAACAATGTCTCTTTTAATGGGTCATAACATTTACCAATATCTCCTTACACAAATTTGATTCTAGAATAGTAGCTCTTTAAAGACATACACTTGATGGGTTCAAACATGAAAACACATAAGGAAAGCCTTATGCCAAAACCCATAAGCATATGAATGTATACAATTGCTTTTGTTAATGGCGTTACTTTGAGCCATTTCTACAAAAAGAAAATAGCATAAGATTAACCTATAAAAAATGGCATTTATTGATCCACGTTTTTGTGGTACAAATCGTTTTGGTATTTAATTCACAATCCCTTTCTACTGATAGATCAATAACTTATCATCTCACATTGTGAAATAAGAAAAAACACGTGAGAATTATATAAAAAATGACACTCTTCGTTGATGATGTAAAAACTATTGCTATAATACATACCCAATTAAAATGTTTTAAAGTGCCCCTTCAGTGGAGAGTTTTTCATTTTCTTTTTTCTCTCCTATGTGTATGTTATGGGTGGGAGAGGGCGGAAGGGCTGTTCAAGAGCCGAGTCGAATCAAGCGAAAGCTTGCTCGTTGCTTGGCTCGTTTAAAAGCGAACCGAACCGAACGACTGAAATTCAAACCGAGCGAAAAACGAAACGAGCCAAAATCGAACCAAACATTTTTCGATCGAACATCGAGCGTTTTCGAGCATTATTTTTTTCTCTTTCACATTAAAATTTTCAATAAGAAACAAATTTGAAGGCCGTAAATAATATATTTTGTAAACAAATTAGTACTTTTTAGACAAATGTATAATAGGTTGTAAATTTTTAGAAGAAAAAGTTTGAAGTGAGCCATAATGAATATTTAAACAAGCTTTTAGTATTCTGAAAACTTGAATCAAACTAATAAAACTATAAAACTAACGGAATAGAAAAAAATTAAAAGGGTTTAAAAATTGTATACTTATATTTTATACGTGTTGTCTATATATTTATATATTCGTTCATATATAATTATATATAAAATAAATTACAAATATTCGAGCCGAACCGAACTGAACCGAACCGAGCAGACCTTTACGCGTTGCTTGGCTCGTTTACAAACCGAACCGAGCAAAGCGGCTCGTTTACAATCGAGCAAAAAAAACGAGCGAGCATTTTCCATGCAGATTCCGAGCAAAGTCGAGCAGCGAGCAATTTGGACGGCCCTAGAGGAAGGTGAGAGGGTAGGGCGTTTGGAATTGTAGAAGTAAGTTGATGAGAGGTTTGTAAATTAGAAGATAGAAAAGAGATAATTAGCTAACCTTATAATTTCCAGTGTTTTGATACCCGGATCGGACCAGCCGGTCCGACCAGTTCGACCAGGACCCGGTAGGCATTCCGGTCGGGTTCGCAAATACAGCCTGTTTGTTAGACCGGTAAAACCACTTTTTTATTATTAAATCAAAAATTTTGAAGCAAACAAGAGTCGAACTTGGGTATATACCGGTTTGAAAGATTAAGGAAACATCAAATGCCAACTGACCAAGTCATCTTGGTGTTGCAGTTGTGGATTTGTGATACTAAAGCCATTTGAAAACATGTATGGAACTAAGGAAAGTCCTGCAACACACCATATGTTAGTAGTTATTAGTTTAATAGTTTTATTTTTTTTATTTTCCAAAGTGTAATTGCACATGAAGTTGATGATTATTATTAATATTATATATATATATATATATATATGATTAAGATCATGTGAGAACCATTTGAGAATTGAGAACCCTTGAGAACCAATCTTAACCTCTAATTAATATTTTAAATTGGGAGTTTTAAAATTCTATTGGAAGGGTAGAAAAGGAATTTCTACATCAAAATATACGGGGAACGTCGATACTCCAGGTATCTCATCTTCAGTTCCAATTTAGAGAATTACCAGAAGTTAAAATCGATTTTGAGAACGATATGATTTCAACTGAGAGTCAGAGAACAGTCAGATACGATCAAGCACGCATCCTATTCAGAGAATGTTCGGAGATTAAAATCCGATTGAGAGAACGATTAAAGCTTTAAATCCGATTCAGGGGAACAATTGAACATTCAAATCGGAGTTGTTAAGGTTTGTTTATTACATCTGTTGGAACTTATGTTACAAATTTGATTTGAAGTTAATCATGTAATTTTCAATTACTGTAACTACCGGTTACAAGGCATACCTATCCCCTAATTCTCTAATTGTTATCCTAACATCAATTTGATATTGTACACATGTTAATCCAATCCTAATCAATGTTTATCGAATGTTTGTTTGATTATGGGATTGAATTGAACAAAATTAACCTCTTTTTCATTGTATTAAATACATGCACATCAGATGCTTGACCAAATGTCTGTATGAGTTTCAAAAACAACTTGATTTAATATTGGGTGTCTTTGTATACGAACCTGAAGGCCAACCTTATGCAACATATCGGTTTCGTTTTTGCTAAAATTTTGGTGAACATTATTCTTTAGCACACCTAAATTGGAAATATAACAACAAGAACTAAATGCTTAAAAGTGATTTTAAGTTGAATTTGAGAGGTTAATAATTAAATTTGGTTGTTTAGTTTAATGCGAAATTTCATTTTGTCCAAATTTTGACCATCCGTGAAAATTTTGATGTATAATAATATAGTATATATAGAGGTAGGGTATCAAAAAGGTCCGAATACCCTTAAGTACCATCCGCGGGTAGGAAAGGAACCCCTCATATGCCTCCAGCGGAACGTACGGATCACCCGCACAACATGGTAGAGGAAGAACATCCTTGCACCACACGCGGAAGCATCCGGGCACCCTCAGAAGTCATCCGCGGGACAGGACATCTGTCCGCCAAAATGACCGGAAGGCAATGCCAACTGGACAGCTGTCTAACTATTTGCCCTCTAGAAGAATATCTACGATCGTTACTTGAAGAATACGTGACTCGCCAGCCAATGAGCGAAAAACACATGGCCCGGTTGTTATAACCGTGCACATGGCCAGGGTGTGGTCCATCCTTTCATAAGGCGACGCATGTCCAGGTTGTTATACCCATGCACATGGGACGTATAGCTCAACCTATCACAAAGGGACACGCGTCCAGGCGGTTATCAAGATCTTCTAGAAGGGGATAGCTGGCCCAATCACCTTCCTACATCCTTCGGCTATAAATACCTTGTCAACCTGCATGAGGTATTCATTAACATTCACTCACTTATACTCTCACTGTACTTACTCCGTTTATTTAGTACTACTGATTCTCACGCCGGAGGGTGGTTACGGGAAGACCCCCCTCTTGTTCTTCCCGTGACGAAACTCCCGGTGTCTGTTTTGTAGGTTCCGGTCACTGGACTTCGGGAAGTTGTGCTCATACTATGTTAGTTGTTATCATATCTTACCCTGTGGACTCATTGGATCCAGGACCCATACTCGGGGATTGGATCCGTGTTTTTCATTGGCGCCATCCATTTTGGTGTTAGAACAGCACAAATTTTCGTTGGTTTTTCGGTTTGTTTTGTATGAGTAAACTTCCTGAGGGGCCGCCATGAACTCCTGAACAAACACCACGTGTCTCTAATACTGAAGCACCTGAGGGTTTTGCTTCGAGTATGTTTGCACGTGGTACAGCTCCGGGTTCACGAACCACCAATATAACACATGGTGGTCGTACCCTTGAGCGTTTTGTTGTACCAACTGGGCCAACTCCTACCGATTTAGGACGTGTAACGGCTCCAGAGGGTTCTAATTTGGACGGCCATGGGCGAATTATGAGGGAGACTCGCCTAACTCGATCAGTACTGGATCTGTAAGATGATTCAAAAGACTCTGATCTGGCGAGGTCTCACCGCCATAATTCTAGATCCAGGGGACCACTATCTCCGGAGGAATGGCTCCGCGTGCAGCAAGAAAGTTTGGCGGCTGAGTATGACCGAAGGGTACGCAATAAGCGTCTTCATGCCCGCACTCTGACTTATGAAGAATCTCCCCGGAGATCTCTTTCTCATCCTCCAACGGTGGAGGGGAAGTCAGATCCGTTACAGCCAACAAACGGAACAAGAATTTGTCGAACCACGAAGGTTGCGTCCTCGTCCTCTCATGGAAATGCGGATGTCGTCTTACTTCGATGAGTATGACAGCTATGAGTCAACGTATCACCCGGGAGACTACAGTTTTTACACGGGTGATAGCAGAATGAGTTCGAGGGCAAGAAGCAGTCGTCCGCAGGACGACGTTCGTCACACCGAGTATCATAGTGATGCTGAGGAAGATTTCACCAAGCCATACCGCCCAGCAGCCTTTGCCGAGAAGTCAAAATTTATAGCAAGCATTGCGACAACACCTTTTCCTGTCAATGCTAAAATACCTACATCGGTGGGTAAATACAAGTGATCATCTCCAAAACTTCATGGTGGTGGGTGGTGTGAGCGGATGGGCGCTCCCTTATTGGTGTCACATGTTCGCATTGACACTAACAGGGGCAGCGAGAGAATGGTTTGAAAAGTTACATGACGGTCAAATCTCTAGCTGGTATGATCTGGTGAAGAAATTCTCAGAATAATTCAGCCAGCAGAAGAAGAACATGCGTGATCAGTCAGAAATTCTGGATGTTATCCGCTGTGATAACGAATCCATAGAAGATTTCATTACCAGGTTCAATGACGAAAGTCTTAACATTGGCGGGATCAGCAAAGACATGCTTCGCGGAGCCTTCCACAAAAATGTCAAGTGTGACGCGTTGATCCGCACACTCACTGTAGGGATGGAATGCCGAAAGAATGGGATGATATCATGACCGTGGCAAAGTTATTTGCCAACACTGAAAAAACATTGGGGAATAATAATTCAAAACAAAAATTCAAAGTCGAGTTTCAAACTCCACGACCCAATAAACAGGCAATGGGGCCAATCTGGTCAAGACTTCAGCCAAACACGGAAGCATCAAAGCCATTCGATGCAATATCTCTCATTGGCAACAAGAACAAAGGGGGACCCTCGAATCGAGGTCCCAACAGTTGGACTCCTCTTTCAAAGACTCCCGCAGAAATTCTCACCACAGAGAATGTGAATTTTCGGAAACCGTAGCCACTCACGAGGAGATCATTCCTCGATACCAAAAAAAACATTGTTCGTTTCATAATGACATCGGTCACAACACGAACGAATGTAATGCTTTGAAAAGCGAGATTGAGGCGACTGTGAAGTCCGGAAAACTTGGACACTTGTTGAAAGATGGAAAATCTGGGACTGGTAAAGCTCCCGTGCGGGACAACCAGGGCCCGTCAAAAAAGCAAGTCAAGGACTTAAACGTTCACATGATCCAAGGCGGACGAAGGGTCGGGGGAAAGAGGCGAGAGTCTGACGAAGAAGAGTGGAAGAATGAGCCAGTGATCTTTCCACGAATCAAGGGAGGTCCCAGTAACAAGAATCCCTTGATCATCACTTCCCTCTTCGGTCACTATCGCTCGCAATACGTTTTCTTTGATACTGGTAGTACATCGGACATCATGTATGAACAGTGCTTTGAACATCTCGATAAGGAGGACAAAGAAAGACTGAAACCCATCCATGCTCCTGTGTCAGGATTTGGAGGGGAGATAATGCACCCGCTAGGGGTGATTTCATTTCCAGTCACTCTGAGCGATGGAGTTCATTCAAGGACCGAGGAGGTCAAATTTTTAGTTTTACCCGCAACGTCGAAACATGACATCATCTTAGGGCGAGAAGCGATTGGAGATTTCAATGCTCACCCGTCCACAGCTCACGGTGCGGTAGGGGTTCCAACCCGCACTGGTGTAGCAATAATTCATGTCAATCAACATTGCTTCGCAACAGAAAGCTCAGCAAGATTCCAAATTAATCTCAACGGACTGAACCGGAAAAATGGGTTTTGAATAAGAAGTTCCCTGATCAGACTGTAACAACCGGACCTGCTATCTCTGAGACAATAAGGACCTTTATGAAACAGTTGTTAACAAAAAAATGTATATGTCTTCGCATGGCAACCCGCGGAGTATCGCGGAGCACAAGTTGAGGGTAAACCCGATGTTTACTCCAATTGTCCAGAAAAAATGTAAGATGGGTCCAGAGCAAACAAAAGCAATGAATGAGCAAGTTCAAGACCTCTTACAGGCTGGAATCATTCGTCCAACTCAATATCAGACCTGGGTCGCCAATCCAGTTATCGTTCCCAAAAGCAACGGGACGTGGCGAATGTGTATAGATTTCAAGGATCTAAACAAGGCGTGTCCTAAGGACTGGTATCCGTTACCTGAAATAGATCTCAAGGTTGATGTTGTGGCACCGTTCAAATTCAAATGCTTTATAGATGCTTACAAAGGCTATCATCAAATCCGCATGGCTGCGGGGGATGAGGATAAAACAGCCTTTCGCACCGATCAAGGCACTTTTTGTTATAAAATGATGCCTTTCGGACTAAAGAATGCGGGGGCCACATATCAACTATTGATGGACATAGCGTTTAAAGGTCAAATTGGTCGAAATTTGGAAGTTTATATGGACGACCTTGTGATCAAGAGCGTTGAGGAAGACCAAATGTTTAGAGACATCAAAGAGACGTTCGAAACCTTAAGAAGTATCAACATGAAGCTGAATCCAGCTAAGTGTTCGTTTGGGATGGAGGAAGGAAAATTTCTTGGAGTAATTGTCATGGGTGCGGGCTTCAAAGCTAATCTGGATAAAGTCCAAGCTGTAGCCCGCATGCCCTCTCCTTCCCCCTCAAGGAAGTTCAGATGCTCAATGGTCAATTGGTTGCTTTGAATCGTTTTTTGGCGAATCATGCAGCCAAATCTTATCATTTTGTCTCAACACTAAGAAACTGCCTCAAGAAAGCACAATTCAAAAGGACCGCGGAAGCGGAACAAGCTTTCTTGGAGGTTAAAAAATGTTTGATGGAACTGCCCACGTTGACAGCACCTTATGCGGGGGAACCTTTGACATTATACTTGTCGGCATCAGACATTGCTGTTGGGGCTATACTCTTGACAGATAGAAAAAGCGTCCAGACGCTGATTTATTACATCAGCAGAACATTGTAAGGCCCGGAGACAAGGTATTCAATGCTGGAAAAACTTGTCTTAGCATTGGTCTATGCAGCCCGACACCTCCGCAGGTACTTCCAGGGACACCCCATCAACGTGTTAACTGGATACAAACTCAAGAACGTTCTCTGTAAGCTGGAATTGTCTGGGTGATTGGCAAAGTGGGCCATCGAGCTAGGTGAACACGCGATAGAATACAAACCTAGGCCAGCAATTAAGGGTCAGGTGTTGGCGGACTTCGTCACTGAAGTCCCGCAACATAAATAAAAAGAATGTTTGATTGAGCAGCAACCCCAAGCACCTCCCGAGCAAGGACAAATTTAGTCGTTGTTCACGGACGGGGCTTCAAGAAGTGAAGGATCTGGCGCAGGCCTCAGGCTAGTCAATCCCGAAGGCCACGAGTTTGCATACGCCATAAAGTTAGACTTCACGAGTACTAACAACGAGGCAGAATATGAAGCTTTCTTGGCAGGCTTACGGATAGCCAAAAAGCTTGGGGTAAAACATTTGGAAGCCCACGCGGATTCCATGTTGATTGCGGGACAGATCAATGGCACATACGAAGAAAAGAATGACATAATGGCTTCATACGTGTCACAGGCGAAAGATTTTATGATTCAGTTCTCCTCATGCAAAGTAATCCACATAAAGAGAAGCGAGAACAAATTAGCGGACGCCCTTAGTAAACTGGCTTCAACGAATTTCGAACACTTTACTAAGGACATCCGTATTGAAATACAGGATCGCCCGTTCGTTCCGCAACATCAATTTTTGGCAATCCAAACGGAGTGGAATCCTGGATGACACTCATCATAGCATACTTGTCATCAGGAGCCCTCCCGGAAGAAAAACCTGCGGCCCGGAAGATAAAACACAAAGCCTTGAACTATCAGATGCATGACGATATTTTATACTGACGTTCCTTACTCGGTCCACTACTTCGATGCGTGGACGCGAACTATTTAATCAGGGAAGTTCATGAAGGCATCTGTGGTCTTCACGCTGGCCCGCGCATAGTCGTAGCAAAATTGATGAATGCCGGATATTACTGGCCGGGAATGCATCTGGACGTTGTGCATGAAATCAGAAAGTGTGATTCTTGCCAACGTCATGCTCCCAACACGCTTCGACCAAAGAACGATTTTGTTCCAGTCACTTCAGCCTGGCCGTTCCAAAAATGGGATGTCGACATAATGGGACCTTTTCTTGAAGCCCTGGGAAGAGTCAAGTTTCTAATAGTAGCGATCGACTACTTCACGAAGTGGGTGGAAGCCAAACCTGTCGCTTCCATAATAGCAGCGAGCGTTAAGAAATTCATTTGGGAATTCATAATCTGTCGGTTTGGTCTTCCGCTGGAACTCGTTTGTGATAACGGTACTCAGTTCGCGGACAACGGGCTACAAGAATGGTTGAAAGAGTTACACATTGCCCAAATCTTCACATCCGTAGCCCATCTACAAGAAAATGGTCAGGTTGAGAGAACCAACCGGACAATCAAGGAAGGAATCAAAGCAAGGTTAGGGATTAAACGGACGGGTTGGGTTGACGAATTGCCCCATGTACTTTGGGCCTTTCGCACCCAAAAGAATTCTAGTAATTCTGAGACCCCCTTTAGTTTAACCTACGGCACAGAGGCCATGATTCCAGCCGAGATTGGGATTCCATTCGCAAGAGTTTTACTGATCGATGACAGTGATCATGAACTCTGGATGAATCTCGACCTCCTCGAGGAGAGGAGGGAACTAGCATCGATCTGCGAGCACAATTAAAAACGCCAATTGCGAAAGTATTATAACTCACGGGTCCAAAAATGCGAGTTCGATGTGGGAGACTTTGTCTTCCGCAACAATGAGGCCTCCGGAGAAGAGCCTCCGGGCAAGTTGGCCCCTACTTGGGAAGGACCTTACAAAGTTAAACAAGTATTATCTAAAGGTGCCTACAGGTTAGAAAAGTTGGACGGGACTGAGATCCCTAGAACTTGGAATGGGGCCCAATTAAAGCAGTGTTACATATAGTACGTTTTTCTTTTTGGCCTGCGTGCCTAATTAGATATTCACAAATTATGTAATTTTATCTTTTGTAATTCGGCTTATGTCTCATCTATGAAAATTTTATTTCAGTCATTTATGACATGTATTGTTATGTAATCCTTTATTGACAAACAAAGAAGATCCTACAAACACTTATATTATGAGAAATAAGACAAAGTGTACCGGATGAAAAAAAGACTTCTTAATATATTCAAATGGGATTACAACAAGTTACAAAATTACAAAAACAAAGGAAAATCTATCTACGACGCCGCATCTTCACGTTCCGCGTTCTCGCCTTCCGCGTCGTGTGAATCTTCTTCATCTTCTTCACCAAGGTCAAGAAGGTCCTTCAGTTTTTCAATGATATCCTCCTTATCTGCAAGCTCGGATATCTGCTCCGCCAAAGAAAACTTCAGAGTATCAAAAGCTTTTGTTTTCTGAATGAGGACGGCAGCAGTATCTTGACCGTACAACACATGTTCTTCCGGAAGCTTGGACTTTGAACCAAATTTGTAGCCTTCCCCAAAGCCCAGTTGACGGCCAGCTTGCTTGGATGCTTTCAGGAGAATGGCGATGCAATTCCCAAGTTCATCACTCGCCCGGACATCAGCGATGACCTGTTGAATAATGAGATATAAGTAATTACGAGTACTTTGATTATTTACAACAACACAAGATACATACCTTGGGGATTCCTTCTGCCAGCAACCATTTCTTGTCTGCTTTAGCGCGAACAAGCTCCATCTTATGACCTGCACACTCTAAGGCCTGCTCTTGGTTCTTAGCAGCAAGGTCAGTCAAGTGCTTGTCTTTTGTCGCTGATTCAGCCTGAAGAGTCCTCATCAACTCAGCTTGTCCATCTAATTGCTTTTGGGGAACAGCTTTGGCTTCCTCAGCGGTGGAACGAGCAATTTTCTCTGCTTCCAACGCCTGGCAGCTTTCTCTGGCCTCATTTATAGCCTTAAGGGCTTCTTCCTTAGCGTCAGACGCTGAAGCCGCCAGTTCATCCCACTCCTCATTCATCGCCAACCAATCCCGGGTTATTTCCTGATTGGTGGAAATAGTATTTGCCATATGATAAGAGTTTGAGTTAAATAACTCTTGGCAAATACGGCGACGTTGTCACTCCCTTTCGCCGGGAGGAAGGCTTTCCCACAAGTATTCAAAGCATACATCCACGTCGTTTAATGTCGAATATCGGCGTAGAGACCAACGTGGATGATGCGGAATAGGATCTTCCTCATGAGGATATGGAGAGGTTTGAGGCCCATAGGCGAATGTGCTCACACCTCCTTGATCTCTGAAGCGATGAACATTGAAGGAAGGTGACATACTGATGTGATCAGTATCATCAACTTCCTTATTCTTTAAAGGAGACTCATCCGCCACAACAATTGGTTCTTGGGCAGTGTTAGGTGGAGGAGATGATGGAGGAGGTGGCACGGTTGAGCTCTTTAGACCTGAAACATCTTCAGAGAAATCATTCAGGGCCACTGAAAAACGTTAACAATGGATCATATATACATTTTATCCATAACAATCGATAAATTGGAAGAACATTAAACTTACCCAAGGAGATGTCTTCCGAGTCGAGTTGGTGTAGGCGCATTTTCAAATCAGCAGGCTTTTGCCTTTTCGGCTTCTTTGATGGAGCAGCCTTGGCAGGATTAACCTTCCATTTACCGGCCTTGGAAACGCCCGCATCAACAGTTTGATGCACACCCTCAGGGGTTACGTCATCAGCAGTTGGACGACTACCCTCAGCAGCATCGTCCGCATCATCGTCACCCGCAGCAGATGGATTCTTGCTAAGTTTCCGGGTCAAACCTACAGTTGAATGCACGACATTAATTGAAAAACTTCCTTCGCAGAGTGATGACTCCTCACTAGATGAAAAGAGTACAATCACTCCGCTGGAAGTAATAGCAGTCACGGGTCGGGGTCATAAAATGCCCTCACCTTTCTAAATGGATTCTTGAACATAATCCTCACCTTTAGCGTATATCGCTTCGGAAACCACAGGTTCCGAACGAAACACGGTGGGAAATAGGAAGTTGACACTAGTGCGTTCCAAAAAGGGCACATCCCTTGGATCGATTGGACGGTGAACCATCATGCCCCCGTCATGGTCCAACAGGGTATCGAAGGCGGAACCCTCACCTGTACAAACAATAATAAGAGTCAGAAATCAGACACTTCTTAATGGGAAAATTGAAGTAACACTAAGCTTATTTTTGTTGGTCCTCTCGTAATAAGGCTCCAAGTCAGGGAATGGCCACAGGCGACTCATCTTAGCACTCACCATCGCCCCCTCGTGGATAGGGTGCATGGGAGTCGGAGTGGTGGTCAATGTAATAAACCACGGAAGACCCTCATGAGTAGCGGCCGGAACCACTAGCATAGCGTCCTCCGCCTTGCGATGAGTCATCGCGAAAGGAACAACATCCTCCCGGATCCAGAAAAATTTCGGCTTCCAGCCATGAAGGCTATGGATCCATTTCGTACCTATAACTTTCTTCCCGTGGAAGCAAAACTATACCACCCATCACCGAAGGTCATCTTAAAGAAAATGGCAAACATGCCAACAGATGGTTCAAAATCGCGAGCTTGACAACAAAATTCGAAGTGTCGAATTCTTAACATCCCAAAAGGATGGATTTGCGATATGTGAACTCCAGAGGTTGTCAAGATCGACTAGACAAACCTCGTCACCGGGATTCGGAAGTTTCCCGTCGTAAAATGGTCCACATAAATAGCCATTTTCCTCGGGGTGGACTGGTTGTAATGGAACCACACGCTGGACGCTCTGGTTCCCACTCAGACGCCAGACCATATACGTTAACAACATCTTCATAATCCTTCTTCTTGAGGTTCACAACGACCTCATGAATGGCAGGAGCACTCTTCTTATCCCCAGCCATCAGATTAATACGTTTGATCAGAAATAAGAACGAAATAAATCTCAGAAGGTTCAAGTTTTGAAGATTTGATAGAGAAAGAGTTTGGAAGAGATAAGAGTAAAATGGAAACCACGAGTGATCTATTTATACTCATCGCAATTAATGCGACCGATGAAGTGTCAGAAGAGAGAGAAATTGCAAATTGTTGGATGATTGACACGTCAGGCAGGAGATTCAAGAAAGTGCGAACATGCTGTCAAAGGCATCATACACGTCTTGTCAGTTGTCCCGTAAAGTTTCTTTTTCCACCACGTCATCAAAATTATCCAATTTGCACAAATTCAAAATTCAAAAATATCTTCCAAGGATATTTTTCCTCAAACAATATAATACTCTCAAACAAGACAAAAAAGTTTCTTTCCATTAATCAAAAGACGGTTACAAAAATATGGAGGAACAATTACAAGTCTAAAAAACCTAGCCTATCATATCCTATTGGTTTGGGGCTATTATATCTTCCGGAGGATGTGGAGTGTCCTCAGAGGAGGCATCCTCAGATTCATCATCAAGGTAACTCTTCAGTTGTTGCACACCATCACTGGCTGCGGCAAACTCCGGAAACATGTTTTGTAGCGGGAACACCAGGCTATCATGTTCTTTAATCCGCATATCGTACTCCTGCTTGACATCAAGTCCATGAAACGGATGATCTCCAAAGGAACGATTAGTTTGAGCATAACTCATCCCTTCATTAAAGCCCTTCACACGCCCAAGCTGGGAGGAGCCAGTCATCAAATTAGCAAAGCTATCAATCATCTCAGGACTTCCCTTGATATGGCGGATGACCTGACAAAATAAAGACATAAGTTATTTATTATCAAAGCATGAAATGTGTAATGAACAACAAGTGAGGAAAATTTACAGAATCAAGCCCTCGAGTGAGGAACCATTGACGGTCCTGCTCGGCGTGTTCCATCCTTTCTCGAAGTGTTTGGACCTCCTCAGTCGTTTGTTGTTTTTCGCCCAAGGCTGCAGCAGCACGGGCTTCCGCCTCTTCGCGAGCTTGCAAAAGGGAGTCGTAGGCAGCTTGTATCTCAGCAGCACTTTTGTCCTTAAGCTCGACCTGCTCCCTTTGCAGCTTTAGCTCTGCTTCAAGCTCTTGAATACGGTTGCCTTGGCGGGACACTTGGATTTCTAAAGCTGAATTAGCCTTAAGGGCTCCCACCAAGTCTTCCGTTTTCTTTTGAGCTTCAGCCCGGGCAGCCTCGAGGACACCATTTTGCCTCTCGCAGACTTCCTTCCATTGACGGACCGCAGTAGCATTTCGCTCTTGTTCACCCCTAAGGGCAATCTCTGAGTCCGTCTGTTTCCACTTGGCTACACTAGCCGCCAAGCGGTGATCTTCAGCCTCTTTCTTCGCAGCTTCAACAGTTCGAGAAGCTTCGCCAGTTTCCCGCCCATAGTACGCCATTCACGTAGAATTTCCTGGCTACAGGCTAAAGTGTTTGCCAAGGAAAAAGATAAGTCAGTGTGAAGGTCGTGGCGGGAACGATCACGCTGGTGCACCATTTCGGCAGGCGGCACATAGTGTTTAACAAAACACATACAGGTCTCGGGATCAGAAAACCGGGACCCATTGATAATATCCCATTGAGGGACAAACAGATCAAAATCATCCCCCAGGTTCGCATCTCCGTAATAACGAGAGCCTGAAGCTTCAAGGCGAACAGGGATTGAGGTCGATTGTTGATGAGCATTCTGTGTTGTCACCTCCCCGACACTCTAAAATGCTTGTCCAAATTGAAGATCTCCTTCCCCACCAGTAGTTAAAGGGGAAGAAGTAGCAAAAAGTTGTGGAGGAGGACGAGACAGAGATTCCTCAGTCCTAAAGCCCTCTGCATTCACAGCCGGGCCACTCTCCTGGAAACCAGTAACAGTCCCAGTTTGAAAAAGATAGTCAAAAGGACTATCATTTCCGTACTGGACGACTGGCTCCTCCGTAGTAGTTTCAGCTGGAGGAGTAGACGGCCTATTTTCTGTTGTGTTTTCAGGAGGAGGAGACGGTTGTTTATCAGTTATGGGGGTTGGCGATGGCAACTTTTCAGACACATCGTCCCCAAAAATCAATGGATCTGTACAAGAAGATCATGCTTAGCCAACATCCCACAACAGTAAAGTACAAAAAATGAAATACATACCTTCTATTGTATCCATACGCTCAGCAAGACTATACTACGGTTTTTTAGAACGATGAGTCCTCCTCTTCTTTTTCGAGGATCCTTCTCCAGCGTCCGCGGTGCTTGCACCCGCATCACTCGCCTGAAAGGACGAGAAAGCCCTCTTTATAACAAACCACAAAATAAATAAAAGGTAAAAGTAAGGAAATGAAAGAAGGAAAATTCAATCCCACATTGGTGGAGGAAAGGAAAGGAGGGGCTTCCATCTTAGTATAAATAGGAGAGTAAGTTTCTTGTCCCACATCGCTAGATTATAAAACTAGTGAGCTCTTTATAATAAAGAAAATTCATATGTTAATGTTCTTATAAAACATATCACACCTAGTGGTCCAAGCGGAGGGTGCGAAGCACCCGAACGCGCACGGGCACGGGCTCGGGCGAAGTGCGATGGGCGCAATGTGGCGCTTTGTTGGCGCACTTTGCACTTCGCACGCTCGCATCGCCGTGAGCCGTGGCCTTAGTATTTTTGTCTCCCATCGCGATACGCGATAGGCTGATATAGCTACCCATCGCGTACCGCGACGTGGAGGTTACGCAGACGAGACACGTGGCAGGCCTAGGGCTGACTCGACATAGCTACAAGATTCTTCGCGATACGCGACGGCTTTCTAATTATGGCCATCGCGTACCGCGATGGGGTCCGAAACTTACTATAAAGAGAAAGGAAACGGGACATTCACAATTCGCTCAAAATTTCTTTCCCTCTCTGAATTCACACACACATGTATTAATACACATATTAAGAAGTATAATACCGAGTTGTTGTAACGATATCCGATCGAAAGAAATACACACGAATCCAAGAGCTCTGCCTGTTAAGGTAAGACATTGTGCCATCGTGTAAAGTTTCTACTCTCGTGATTATCGTTATGATTATAGGTTTTATACTAATCTAGGTATACTACATTGTGTTTATCCTAGGTGCTTAATACCAGGAGGTGTTACTTAATTGGAAAATTGCAAGGTGAGACATTCGAGTTTTTGTACCACTCACATTTGCGTGAGACAACTGTTTTTCCGACACTGTCATGACGATTTCAAAACCTATGAAACTCATGGCAAATAGTCTAAATGTTTTCAAATATATTTTCAAAGTATTTTAAATACATTACAGTGATTAAGTCTCTGTAAACTTACGAGATGGTTACTACTGGTATTGTGGGGTTTTGTATACAAGGCTTGCCTACTGGGCTATTACACGTTACTTATTGGACAAGTGTTAGCCAATAAGTAATATGACCACAGTCATAGATACGGTCGAGTGACAAGTACCTTTCGGTAATTTGTAAGCAGGCAGATGTGAAAACATCTTAATGCTGTAACTGTAAAATGTGTCATTTACAAACGAATGTACTCACCAGTATTTCTTGCTGATCAAATATTTGACTTATTAGAGACAAAGGAATGATTCCTGCGGGCTTCCAGCTTAAATAAGTGGCCTGTCACCAGAATAAAGAAACGTGTTTTGTAAATTAGAGTTTAACTCTATAAAACTTATGTTTGTATCAAAAGGGATTAAATTCCCGGTTTATCATAATAATAATCATGGTGTTTTTATAACTCTGATCATTTTTTCTAACTACGATTCTGATGAAATTTTCCGCTGCAAAATAATTTAATAAACATCGATACCACCAATCAATGTTCACGGCTCCCCTCCCGGGATATAGGGGTCGGGGGCTGTGACACTCTTATTCTCTAACTCTGCCAATAAGTGCGAGACAGAGGAAAATTCAGAGGGATCGTCATCAGAGCTCCCCTCTTCTTGAGTGGCGGAATCGTCACTCGATGATAGAATGGCGATCACCCCATCAGAAGTGAGGGCATTAAGTGGAGGAGGGTTTAAAACGTACGCACCTGATTCAAAGGTCGCGTCCAAAACCAAGGGTTCGGCCCGCACCTTCGTTGGAAAAAAAAATCGGCCCTTGGTCTTCTCAAGAATGGGTTTATCACCCGCATCTCGGATGCTTCTGCGGGTGCAACCCATTCCTCAAAAAGAGCATTTATCATGGGACCCCAACCTGAAAGTGAAAAAACAAAAAATCAATCATCAAGTTTCAAGCAAGAGAAAAGTCAGAGCAAAGTAACTTCCGTTCGTCCAAGCTGATAAAAACAAGCTTCAAGAACTCCGATGGCCATAGGCGTCTCATGCCTGCCCACACTAGAGATTCCTCGGGCAACGCCCGCATCGGTGTTGGTTCCAACATTAGGACGCGGAACCAATCACGTCCCTCGTGTGGGACTGTAACAACCTCTGGAAGTGCTCCAGTGACCGGATGTCGTACCATGGTAACGGGCACCACGTCCTCAGATATCCAAAAGAATTTGTTACGCCAATCAGTAGACCCTTTCTCGACCTCGTAGCTGATACTCCTATCGGAAAACCCTTGGCACGTGAACCAACCGCCACGGTTGGCAGATTGGTAAAAGACCGGAAATCGGTCAAGATGAGGTAACATTCTGTGTGCTGTACACACAAATTCGTAATGGCGAATTCGCATGAAGGCACGAGGATGTAACTGGGATAAATGGATCCCATATGCACTCAGTATTTTCATGAAAAATTTTGTCATGGGAAAACGAAAGTTCCCATAGATAAAATAATCGAAATACACAGCCATTTTGCCAGGCGGCGGAAGGCTGGCTATAGAACCAGGAGATGGAAATTCCGGTTCCCATTCCGGTGGAATACCATACGTTTCAATCAACTTTTGATAATCAGCCAGATCCCATAAAACTTCTATTTCATCAACCTCAGACTGAATGGTCGTCATTACAGCAAGATTTGGTGAAATAGCAAGAGGTTATACGAGAAATTCAGTATTTTATCGAAATACTCAGAGAGAAAGCAAGAAGATAATCAGAAAATCAAAGGCGATAAAACTTCGAATAGAAGATAACTCCCTCTATTTATACCCATCGCAATTAATGCGATGGGATATGCACAGTGGAGAGAGAAAGTCATCGCCCAATCAGAGACCGCCACATCACGCGGGAAATTCGAAAAAGAGAAAAAGTTGCACAGTCGGGTACATCGACAGCCGTCATAAACGTCCCATCATCTGTTCACGCGCCTGCGAGTGGTCAACTTGTCCTTTTTTCATGATTATTTATACCAACAGAAGATATTTTCTACCAAACTTCCAAGATTCAAAAACCCCCAAATACTTAAGTCAAAAATTTCACCCACATAAAGACTTCACGCGGAAGAAACACTAGACTGGGAGGGACTTATAGAGGTAGGGTACCAAAAAGGCCCGAATACCCTTAAGTACCATCCGTGGGTAGGAGAGGAACCCCTCGTATGCCACCCGCGGAACGTACGGATCACCCGCTGATGTGTGTTGCGCGTGCGATTAAATAAGAAAGGATAAAATGATTTGCTTTTGCACAAGATCGTGTTTTAAATTTATAAAAGTGATTTCTACAAAGACTAAACACACACAAAATAGGCAAGTGTACCTATCGTATATGTAGAATAGTATTGGTAAGAACCAAGTATCGATCCGTGGACACAAATGTTTCTAATAATAAATCGTTGTTTTACTTTAATCGGAGGTTTTAATCATTTTGGGGTTAATTTCTTCAAACTTCTTATAAAATATAAATACTTATATATAATATATAGGTGACCAAGATAAGAGATTCTAAACGAGTTTTTCAATTATGTGAAGGTTACCATCTAAAATCAAGAATCCACTCCATTTTAACATTGATAATTAATATTTGGACATGTGATAAACTTGCCATAGCAATATATGATAGATGGCTCCTTAAACCTTAAGTGAGAATCTTTGGCACTAAGGAGATAGCATGCGCATTTTAAAGTCCACCCTTTCCTAATGTCATACCATCTCAATGTTGTCAATTTAATTTGGCAAGTAGTTTCGCAAAGTAGAAAGATTAGGATTGACTTCGATTTCTCAAATACCAATTCTAACAACTTCGGGTGATTGTAGTTCATCACACAACCTCCCCTTGGTTGATTTATGTAGGTTATAATTACACATTCCGTTAACATATGATTTCTTTAACTAATTTGATATCCTAAGCAAAGCCATTTTCGGATTACCAAGGTTTAGAAAAATACATCATAACTTATATCTCATCATTTCTAAGTACAATATAAGGATCCATGTTTCGATAATGTATCAAAGTATTTCTATCTTTCAAGAACATGAATCGATCATGAACGATTGCTAATAGAATTGACAACCACCAACTTTGAATTAGTGATTTAAGATGGTGAAACATTTCTCATCAAAAGATAATTGTAATATAACCATGTACTTTACTAGACTACATCACATGTCTTGATTAATTATCAAATAAAACAAAGCTTCTTCATAGATTTTAGATGGTAAAAGGAGTTTAGCTCATAATGAGTGTGATGATAAACATTAAGATGATTGATAGTAACAAATACATGATTAAACTTGGAACAATCTAACCAAATGTAGATGAATCCTTCTTCTTAATGATGGTAATGATTGTTGATGATGATGATTGATGGTGATGATCTCCAAGCCTTCAAACTCTTCACTAAATATCCAAAGTGAGTGTTAGTGTGTGTTTTTATAAGAGAGAATCGGATAGAAATCTTTTCAAGGCACACCAAATGAGTGCAACATGAGCCACTATTTATAGGCAATCTGGATAGTGAGGCACGGCCCCGTGCTTGATGAGCACGCCCCCGTGCATTTTTATGACATGTGCCAGATTTGTTTTGTCTTTTCTGTGAGGTGGCAACGGCCCTGTGGTTGGTAGGCACGGCCCCGTGCTTTTTAGTGACATGTGCTCAATTCTTCTTTGTCTTTTCTGTATTCCTGTCCACGGACCCGTGCATGATGAGCACAGCCCCGTGCTTTTGCTTCCATATTTTGTCTTTTCTTTTGTTAGAAGCATGGGGGCGTGTTTCTTGAGGCATGGGGGCGTGTGTCTTTGTTTTCTTGTGTTTTCTTCTGTTTTTCTTCGTCTTTTTGCTTGTTTCTTCGTTTGGGGATTTGTTTCACCTGAAATTATGTTTTATTATGATAAGTAGTCTTTTATGCTATGTTATTTGACAGAAATTGCAGTTTTCAGAGATTATTTGATGCCGAAAAGATGTATATTTTTATGTACATCACCCGCACAACATGGTAGAGAAAGAACATCCTTACACCACACGCGGAAGCATCCGGGCACCCTCAAGAAGTCATCCGCGGGACAGGACATCTGTCCGCCAAAATGACCGGAAGGCAATGCCAACTGGACAGCTGTCATTAACTATTTGCCCTCTAGAAGAATATCCATGATCGTTACTTGATGAATACGTGACTCGCCAGCCAATGAGCGAAGGACACCTGGCCAGGTTGTTATAACCGTGCACATGTCCAGGGTGTGGTCCATCCTATCATAAGGCGACGCGTGTCCAGGTTGTTATACCCATGCACATGGGACGTATAGCTCAACCTATCACAAAGGGACACACGTCCAAACGGTTATCAAGATCTTCTAGAAGGGGACAGCTGGCCCAATCACCTTCCTACATCCTTAGGCTATAAATACCTTGTCAACCTGCATGAGGTATTCATTCACATTCACTCACTTATATTCTCACTGTACTTACTCCGTTTACTTAGTACTTTCTCTCAAGAACTGCACTGATTCTCACGCCGGAGGGTGGTTACAGGAAGACCCCCTCCCCCCTCTTGTCCTTCCCGTGACGAGACTCATGTGTCTGTTTTGCAGGTTCCGGTCACTGGACTTCGGGAAGTTGTGCTCATACTGTGTTAGTTGTTATCATATCTTATCCTATGGACTCATTGGATCCAGGACCCATACTCGGGGATTGGATCCGTGTTTCTTCAGTATATGTTTGTGTAATAATATTGATATATATGTATGGACATACAATGGTTATACACATATGTATAATAACACTTTGTAGATATATGTATATTTTAAAGAAATGCATGTACTGCTCACACATATATGCTTAAATCAATACATCTCAGAAAATCTAAGTACATAGATGAAAATATACTAATTATTCATATTTGTATCATTACTACTTAAATATGTATGTACAAGGTATTTATGCATGTGTAATGTGCATATATGTATAATAATATTACATTTTGTAGATATATGCATATTTTTAATGATACACATGCAATGATATATATATATATATATTTAATTCATACTACTTATTCATATATGTACCATTACTACTTAAAACATATATGTATAATGTATTTACATAGATTATACATATATGTGCGGTAATATTATACACATATGTATAACCATTGCTTAATTGTACTTACAGTATATGTGTAATCATTGTTTAATTGTACATATATGTATATTCACTTTGTCAACTATGTAACATTGATGCTAGTAGTATATATTGCTTTTGTGTTACATTGTAACTTGAGAGGAAGTGGATGTGGATGGAATATATTTGATAATCTAGCTTTGCATTAATGATACATTTATATTTTTATTTGCAGGCTACCCTTGATTTTTCAAATGATACTATTACATGTGTGTGTTTGAAATTCACACACATTGGATATCTTTATCAGCATGCGTCTTACGTGTATACCTTTTAGACATCACAACATATAGAAGATTCGTGTGAAGTACATTCATCTACGGTGGCGTAGAGATGTTCTTCCAACTAGCGCTCATTGTGTGGCTAACATGTATTGTATAGAACAAAGGTTGTGGAAAAATAAATGTCTAAGTTGTCCACGTGAGAAGGACAAAAATAAGAGAAAGGAGAAGAGAAGTATATGCTTTGAATAGAAGTATTATTTTTCGATTTTAAATGTTATTAAACATATATTATACATATATGTATACTTCTATAGATTATACATACATGTAATTTGTTTAGAAGTTTTTTTAAATAAATTATTTGTTTAATGTATTATTTACATATGTAGTATTAGCCAATATTTTACTTTTACTATAGTGTTGCATTTGTTTTGTGCTTTTTATTAGAAGATAGAAACCCATTACGAATTATACATGCATGTATATTTAGTAATTTATACATATATGTATATTTAGATAACTATACATTTGGTAACCGTTTAATTCCAACATTATGAATATATGTACACAAATAACATTGCAAACAAACATTAATATTCAACATTCATTGATAGTTGTTCCAACATGATAATAAGTCAAAGCACAAAGATAAATTGTTCCTTAATAATATACGTCTATAACCCAAGTTTCATTTTCTTTAACACCTAAATCTTCCTACTCTCTTTCAACTCATTTGCTTCCTTAAAAAGACTTTCAAGTTGATGATTAAGTTAGATAACAATAGGGTATCCGCATGTTTCTTCCTAAATGAATGCAATGAATCCCGTAACTACTTCTGTGCGCATGTTTCCTGCAAATTTAAATAAAACCTCATATTATGCATATATTTTAATTCAACACATATTGTGATCATACTGACGAAAAACAAGTCAATGGAGATGAACATACACTAAATATACATATATGTTGCCACTCAACTTAAAACATATAACTATAAGATTTTTACATTGATTATACATATATGTATAATCATAACTAGAAAGCAAATTAAACAAATTGCATATTCAATTTTAAAATTTAACCACTACCTTAAAAATTTTACCATCACCGCAAAGTAGGTTTTCCTTTGCATTGCAGTACTATCTAGATACGGAAGCTACAAGTACTAAACAACTACTCATTATACATATATGTACAAACAATTTCAAGATTATAAAACCAACCATTATACACAGATGAACTACTTAAACGAGCTACAAGTACCAAAACACAATCTAATTATACAAATATGTACAATAACATTCGATTACATAAACCTACTCATTCTACACATATATACTACATACACAAGCTACAAGTAACAAAATAATAAATCATTATATACATATGTGCAAACAGTTTCACGTATATAATGCCTACACATTATACACATATAACGACATAGTACACACACGTTAAAATAACAAAACACTAAATCATTATACGCGTAAGTACAAACACTTTCCGGTATATAATACCTTATACTTTACCCGTGTTACCTTTTTTACCACCGATTTTAGAACCAAATTTATCTTATTTAATTATACACTTTCAGGTATATAATACTTTATCTTATTTAATTATACACATATGTATAACAAACACAAGCTATAATTACCACACACATTATCATTATACACATATATACAAATAGTTTTAACTATATAATTGCTACTAATGATAACATATAAAAGCTTCAAGTATCAAACACTAACTTATTATACACATATGTACAAACAAAATTATTATTCGTTATTAATAGGAAATAAACATATATATGCATAGTAAAAAACTATTACATAAGTCTTAATACTTTGATACCTCCATATACATATATGCAGTATTCTCTTATAAACAATCATCTTATTCAATACTCAACTATATAATGATTTTTTTTAAAAACAATTGTATTGATATACTAACTGTTTAATGCCTTTTTTATAAACAAAATGCAACAATGTACACATATGTACATATGCGACTTTTAACTAAACTAAGTGTATACTGCCTTTTTAAAAACCAAACCAACTAAATACAATGTATATCAACAAAATCAAGTCTGTCTTATAAATTTTAACATCAATTATTTTCACCAATAAATCAACCACAATTAAAACTCAAAATAAACCAAAACTCCTTTAAATATCTCATTAGTTACAAACCAATATATCCCAAACCTGGTTTTAAATTTCAAGATATCCTCATCTGATATTCAACTGAACAACTTCAAATTAGGTTCTAAATGAATGCGTTAGACCAACGCATACTCAATTACTCAACTTTAACGTATAACTCCACTCACTATTAACACAAAACCACATAATTTCTATATGAAGAATGAAGCATACAAAAGAATTTAATTTACTACTAACAACCAAAGGCATAATCAACCAAAATTAAAGCTCAAAATCAACCAAAACTCCTCTAATTTCATGCCCATGTCAAAATTCTTTCAAAATAACACTAATTAAAAAACTGGGTTCATAATTCTTACATAAAACACGATTGAATGACTTGCACCTGTGGAGAACGCTTCCAATTGTTTCAATTGTTGGTATGCGAAACCCTAAATCGCTTTGTTCGTATGCAGATACAGATTCGATAGAGAGATTGAAACCCTAAATGTATGTGACTGCACAGGAGAGTATGTTACGACTTGTGAAACATAAATTGCGAAACTCCGTAATTACCCCTCCAATCTTTCAGATTTATAAAAATGCCATTATTTTAAAAAACACCTTGTTTATAAATACATGGATCGTATTGGTTCTCAAAGTTCTCAATTTCCATTTGGTTCTCTTAGGATCCTTACCCCATATATATATATATATATATATATATATATATATATATATATATTATTCGCGATCCCATCCGGGTCAAACACCGGTCCGCCCTCCCGGGTCGGTCCGACCTTTGACCCAGTAAAACGTCCGGGTTGACGTCTGGATCGACGTCCGGCCCGTGTCTAAAAATATTGATAATTTCATAAAAATAGAACCACTACCTCAACTCAAAAAATAATTTAAAAACACATGGTACATCCCCACATGCCCACACCCGTTGACATGGTGGCAAAGATAGGTAGAATTAGAATGTAAATTTAGAGGTCAAACGTTCAATCCTAATTTTGTGTACATAATTTAACCGTTAAAAAGAAAAAAAAGCTTTTAAAGGTAGCAATTTAATCTATGTTGTGGGACTTAAAACGGCCATTTACCAATTCACCTTTATTACTTTGTTACTTGTTTTTTCTGTTGAAAAAAGATATTATGATAAAGAAATAGATTATTACCATATCATTGTCATGTTTGGTTGTCATGTAAGAACGGAATGATTAATCACTTAATTATTACTATTATTATAATAATAGTAATAATTATTATAATACTTGAACTTCGTTGATGTGACCCATCGAGTTCAGGTAGGATGGTGTAGATGGAAAGCAGCCACAGGTATATTGTGCAACAAGAGTTTCCCAACTAAACTAAAGGGAAAATTTTATAGGGTTGCAGTTAGACCTGCAATGCTATATGGAACGGATTGTTGGGCCATCAAGAAGGCACAAGTGCGGAAGATGGAGGTAGCAGAAATGAGAATGCTACGTTGGATGTGTGGACACACAAGGCTAGACCGAATAAGAAATGTTGTGTTTCGGGAGAGACTAGGGGTGGCAAACATAGCAGACAAGATAAGAGAGTGGAGATTGAGATGGTTTGAACATGTGAAGAGAAGACAGACGACGAACCCTGTTAGATCTGTAGAAAACATTACTATAGAAGGGAAGAGAGGTAGAGGACGACCTAAATTGACGTGGGATGAGAGGATTAAGAATGATTTGATAGACCTAAACCTCTCTGAGGACATGGTTGAGGATAGGAATTCATGGAGAAGTAGAATTAAAGTTAAGGATTTTTAGGGAGAAAAGATTTCCTTAGAGCTTCTATTTACCTTATTTTGGTCACATGTATATAGTATTAGTATTAGTATTATTATTATTATTAGTATTATTCTTCCCATATATATAGTATTAGTATATTCTTTCCATATATTATTATTATTATTACTATTACTATTACTATTATTACTGTTGAACTTTGATTTCCTTTGTATTGCTTTATACATATGTACTTTAGAGCTGAGGGTCTCTCTGGAAGCCACCTCTTTATCCCTTTGGATAGAGGTACGGTGTGCGTACATCCCACCCTTCCCAGACCCTACCTATAGCTTTGCTGTTGGTGGGACTTCATTGGGTATGATTGATTGATTGATTGATATTATAATAAAAAAAAATTAAAAATTAGTAATATTAATAATAATATGAATATATATAATAACTAATTTTTAGTTCCCCGTGCAGATCGTTAAACCGAATAAAAATAATCGTAATTACCAATTCACCTTTATTACTTTGTTACTTGCTTTTTCTGTTCAAAAAAGATGTTATGATAAAGAAATAAATTATTACCATATCATTGTCATGTTTGGTTGTCATGTAAGAACGGAATGATTAATCTCTTAATTATTACTATTATTATAATAAAAAAATAAAAATAAAAACTAGTAATATTAATAATAATATGAATATATATAATAACTAATTTTTAGTATCCTCATGCATATTGTTAAACCGAATAAAAATAATCGTAACAATATCGAATCACTTATGTACATTGTAAAATGTTAATTCGTCAAATTTAAAAAAATAATATTAATAATGTAGTAATAGTTCTAATATAATAACAGTTATATTATAATATACAAAATAATAATGAATTATTATATAATAATAATATAATAACTATAATTGAAAAATAATAATAATAATAATAATAATAATAATAATAATATATTATAGTTATAAAATTGTAATACTGAATTTTTTTGACTTTTTCATTCCTTGAATGAATGAAGAAAACATCCTTTACCAAAAGAAATAAAAATCTTAAAAATGAAAGTATTTCATTCCAAGCATTCACATCTCATACCCCATTCATAATCCTATTCTAAAATTTCATGAAAAATGACTAAAAAAACATGACAAACACATTAACATCTCATTTCCTATCTTCAATACCATTGCACATACAATATTTTTATGGAAAAACAACTCAATCCCCCAAATTTGATTCTAACCTTCTCCCATCATACCTTTTTTTAATGTTTTTTATTTGTAGATGTGAATGAATGGATGAAAAATAAAAAATAATAAAAATAATTATTAAAAAAATATTATTTAACCCTTCTAAAAACAAATTTAGAAAAATATGATTATTAGTCAACTTTGCTTCTAACTATTCTCCCCAACTACCTTTTATAAATATTGTACAAACTGCCAACCAAAGTGTTCTTTGTGAGCCTTATCGACCCAGCGAGTTTGTTATTTATTCAAAACCAACACCACCCCTAAGACCCATTGAATTCACATACATTGATATAAATGATACTACAAAAGTAAAAAATTGATTCTTAAGTTTAAAAGCATTAAATTGCAATTATGTTAGAAGCATATCCAAACAAAGAAAGGTCCCCTACCAACTTCTAAGGCATTATGCTTCTCTAGCTTCTAAGGCATCAACTTCCTCATTAGACAAGATATCAACAACTGGTTCATACAAGTCCCACTCTCTTCTTTTCCTAACATTCAACAAGGTTAGTTTAAGTTAGGTGGATTCAACATCTTATCGTGTCACATTGATTAAAGACAACACAATCAGCCACCCGTTTTTAACTCGGGCCCATTTCGATTAGAACCTGTTCTGTCCCACCCATTTCTCCAGGTTCAAAGATGAGATTATTATTACCTGATGACACTTGATTTGTTACCAAATAACTTCATCGTGTCCAACGTATTTCCACCTGGCTTACTGTGATTCAAGATTAGTGAAATCAATTATCAATATTTGGCCGAAAGATAATATTATAATTTATTATTAATAGTAGTAGTAGTAATATTACATCACATTCATATCATCAGAAACAAACCTAAGAGGCAACTGCTCAGGCCCCCTGCGTCCTTTCTTGTTTACTCGTGATTCCTTTGCTGAAGCTACACTCTGGATTGCAATCTAGAAAATAATAAAATTGTATACAAAATAATAGCTTAATATCTCATGTATTTGCCAAGAATGCCTACAACATATGAACAAGTAACATAATACTAACCTCACAAAGTTGTTCCCTGATAGCAAAAGCAATTGCAGGCTGCAGAAACAAGATTTTCTAAATTAAAAATAGAAAAAAATTTTAGAAACAAATAGTGACTGCTAAGAACATCATATGAACTATAAATCTATAATTATAAAATAAAAACAAAATTATGAACAGTATTTGGGTCTTTAATCAAAATCCAATAACATATTGATTGATAAACTCACTCCAACTTCAGGGTCTTCAATTTCAAAATCTTCACAAAATATTCTTGCAAATTCTTCAGGGTCACTCTCAAAGTTGTTCAAATCCTGAAATTGGTTCAGCTCAAACGTCAGTTGTTATAAACTAAAAAAACAATTCATTACACAAACTGAATCAGAAAAGGACATGAATATAAAGAAACATACCCATAAAAATTGGTCTTTTATCAGAGTATGATTCACTCGAAGATCTAGCTGGTAGAGATCAAATAAAAGGTCAACCGTCAACATCAACGATTAAATAATTAAAGAAAAGCACATAGTCTGATAGTCATGAGAAGATAGATGAAAAGTACCTTAATAGAAACCATTTTTTCACCTGTGTGCATATCTTGTCTTTCCAATGACCGGAACTCATTAAGTTGTGACTGCATTAGTTTTGAAGATACAAAGAAGTGCAGATTAATGGATGCTTTTGTGGAAGCATGAGCATTTAATTTTAATATGCAATATACATTTAGCTACTAATTTATGCAGCCAAAAGTGAATTAAAAGGTTAATACTATTTTATTCTGATCCAATTACTTTCCCAACAAGTTACATAGTTAACACCCTGTAACTTTGAATCTACACATATAGCAACAACACGTTTGAATGTTAATATCTAAACTACCAATAAAATGTGTAAGTTAATACACGCACAAATCTCTCTCTCTCTCTCTCTGTGTAATAATATATACATGTATGCAAGTAAATGTGCCCGTTTCAGGTATAGAGGGCAAGACTGTCACACATCCACTCAGCTCGCTTAAAAACACTACTGTTACTAAAATATTAAATGTTTTAAAAGCTTGATTGTTAGATGAATGCTGATTTTTACTATATTTTATACCTTCGTTATAATAAATCAACGGATCTCAACTTCAAAATGCGATTGCACTGATGTCCGGAAGCCTTACTTGCTTTATCTTGCTTCACATACTACACTTTCATTCTACCTGTGCAGCTCTATAGTTGAGTGACTCGCCTACTTATCCTTCTTCAACTTCATTATCTTTTTAATGAAAATTTTTGGTTCTCTTAGTATTTGATACGATTATTATTATTATTTAAATATTTTGGTTTTTTCGTCAATGTGTACGATTTTTTACTTTAATTTTTTTTATTGATGATTTTATCACAAACACTATAAAAATCTGTGATGTTTGGCGTTTACAGCTTATTGGCATTACGCAACACTATTTTGTACAGATTGATTGCATGTTTCACGAGCTTGATCCCTATGTGATTCATACTTCTTTAATGTGGTATTGCAGATTAGTAAATGTTTATACCTCAGCAAAAACGTTATCATGTCTCAGTACCTTACCTACTACTTTATCTTTCTTAAAACATCTGTCACCTTTACGGATTTACCTACAAATCATATTAACTTTTAGTTAATTAAGCCATTGACTTCAAAGTATACCCCTCACTATCTCCATGGAACCTCATCAAAGTATCAAACCTACCCTTCTTCAACCTCATTAGCATTAGCTGTGATGTTTTCTTGATTCTTAACCAAGAATCATTTTGTTACTGTTTAAGTTGTCATTTCTACCCGCGTTCTTTAAGCTTCTCATATATACTCAAGGGCCTTATTAAGAGCATTCAACCCTTGCCAAAAGATATTAGGTCATCTACTCATCTCCTTTTAGGTCCCACAACATAACCCAAAAGGAACTTTAACATATGTGTGGTGTAGACGCTTGCCACCACAAATCTATTTTTGTGATCACACATTCTATTAATCTAATTTGACCTTAAAAATCTATGATGCATTAGTGACAGAGTGACATGAGAGACCCAGCTCATTTCTTTAAAATAAAACATAAGCTTCATCTGTGCTGTGTACGGCACCCATAAATCCATAATGATGTTGACAGACTAGCATATACCCGTATAAATGCACTGATGGTGCCCACTGAAATCAATGGTATCCATGCTGTGTCACTAAAAGATCATATGACATCCGGATACTGTTAGATTTTACTAAGTTAAACAAGATATGATATTGGTTAGCATCTCTAGATGCACTATCTTACACTACTGTTAGATACATATATTAAAAGTATAAATATTGAATATTATTGTTAGCAATAACATAACTTAGGAGCTTGTTTTCAAAACAAACCTACAACAGCCAAATCATTATATATAATGACAAAAGGTGGTCACAAGTTTGTAAAACTAAAAATACCAATGTTCAAAATTGTTGTATCTATGGAACAAACAAAGAGGGCACGGTGAATCAAGAAGGTTTGCAGCATTCCCAACTGCACTTTCATTGCAAGAACACCATTCAATATTGTCTGGAACGAATAATAATATAAAGAACAAGAGTCGGTACTCCACGTCAGCACTTGCAGCAGCAATTGTCGTTGCCAAAACAGAGTATATAGAAATTGAAACATTTTAATTCTTCATTAGCGGTTGAAACCAAATCCTCTCTAGAGGAGGGTTTCTAGTCAACTAGATCAACTCTGTCCATCAAAGAAACCCTAGATAAATGAGTTAATTGTTTCAATTCTTAATGAGGCATACCCAAAGTCCGTTCTTTGATTCCTGCTAGCTTCAAGTATTGTTCTTGGAATGACAATATTAGTCAGGGATGCTGCAACCTTAAGGTTCTTGATTCACCATGCATTCAATGTGTCGATTCATAAATACAATGTCACCAAATCTACTTATATATAATAATTTGATGACTGCATCTTCACATCTAAAACAAGCACCTAACTTCAATTATTGCTAACACTATCTAATATATTATGCATACTACAATTAGGTCAGATATGTTCCAATCCAACCATATCAGAGTGTCCCTCAATAAAGTATAGTCCACCCCTAGATCCTACAGATTTGCAGCATTGTTCCAAATAATTAGGTCAACGCATATAAAACCCTCTAGACCAAAAGCATTTAAAAGCCTATGCATAGCCAAGAAAAACAGCAAACTACTAATTATCAAGTAACATAGTCTTTACCTCTGATAGATCTCAATAATTTTATCTTACTTTCTTATGGTTACGGTCGCAAGCTAATTAGTACATGCCAAAACAAAATTGTACACAGCTATTTCATGTGTTTTGATTCTATGTGCGTGTCAGAACTGAAGATGCTGACAAACAGTTGTTGCAAAGAAATTACATTACACATTAGCAACACGACAAATGTGATCAAACACCATAGAGAAAAGTTTCTAGCAACATGAATAATGTTTACCTGAATGGATTGAGCAATCTGTGTTACAAATGGTGGAGGAAGCTTAAGGTCCTTCACCGTGCGTTTAGCAAACAAACTTACATCTGAATCCGGATCTGTAACAAGACATAGAAAGAAGTAAACAAACTGGAAAACTTTCACAATAATTAATTAATAACAGACACAGATTGAAGCCTTACCAGAAGGGTTCCAAGTAAACGTATCCCTGTACCGCTGACCGTCTATCTCAATGTCAAGACGAATGGGAACGAGATTTTCAGCAGTTGGACTGCATTTCAAAGCGTTAAGCAGTTAGTTACATATCCTAATGGAAAATAAAGCAAAGATGATTGTATTAAAATGATTTCGCAAAGGAAGTGTTTGAGCTTACATTCTCAACTTAACCGGGGTTTTATACGAACTCCAAGCTTTCATATTTTTGATGTCCAGTAAGTTTTAACTGGCACATAAAGCGAGTCTGGAAATTAAAAAACAGAGGCTAAAACACCATAATATAATATAATATGTTTTGTACAAGGTCATAATTTTTATATTATAGCATCAGGTATCAAGATCCAAAGATGTTTGTTTCTAAGCAACGAACACAGTTTGTCATCTTCAATACCACTAAACTAAACTAGGGATGTCACTTTTATCTGCAACCCGACCCGGAAAACAAATAACCCATGAAACCCAACGTACTAATTCGAACCTGAATAACCCGGGGGAAGAAATTAATCAAAGCCGAAAGTAGAACAGCCGTGCATAAAACCTAACCTAATTAGAAGATGAGGAATCGATGGCTTACCCGCGCAACAAGTGCCGGAATCGGATGATGTTTGAATATCGATCGACCCCTTTAAAGGAGATGATATAGGCTTTTTTTTGGTCGGATCAGTTTCAAATAACTAGAGTTTAAAAGAATACGATGCTTGAAATAATAATAAACTAGAGCACGTTATACTTATGAACCAACGCAGATTAGGTTAGTATCATCGGTGCTGTAAACGTAAATTAGTAAGCAAAATAATTATTTTAAAAGCGTCGTATCAAACATATATAAAAAAACATATGACGATGGGAATATTTTTAAATCATCAAAAAAGTTTTTGGTCACTGTAAATGCGAACTATAAAAAATACGAAACAATGTTGAAATCATTTAACCGACATATAAAACATGTAAAGTCGATACTTGTTGTAGTTTAGTGTTTAAAATATAGTTTGTTAAATATTATAATTAGTTGAAAGTAAAAAAGTAAAATAAAAAGAATAAAAGCCAACATTTTAATTTGTAGGTTGGTTATTTAGTGGTTGTATCTTGTTTGTAACTAAGAAATAATAAATTATTGAATATATGAGGAGGAGTGAATCCTCTTTTTAATATATATATTAATAAGAGTTTCGAAGAAAAAATAAAAATAGACATATTAAAAAAAACAAGTTCAACGATTTAATTCTTCGGTTTAACCAAATAGTCTAAATGACGAAAGGTTACGATTCAATATATTAAACACGCTGAAATGGTTTGTTGTTTATATTTATAGAAAAAAGATGGAACACGCTAGAAAGGAAAGCATGATATACTACCCTTATGCACCACCGACCCCCACAATTGTTAAATTATAAATAAGAGTTTCGAAGAAAAAAATAAAAATAGACAGATTAAAAAAACAAGTTCAACGATTTAATTTGTCGGTTTAACCAAATAGTCTAAATGACGAAAGGTTACGATTCAATATATTAAACACGTTAAAATGGTTTGTTGTTATATATATAGAAAAAAAGATGGAATACGCTAATGTCTTATCGTACAAAACGTACGTGACATCTGGGAGCGTCGATCTACACCTTCGATTCAGTTGCGATCAGCTGAGAAGATTGCGTATATTTTAAGCGAGAAGGGTACAGTTGTCTTTTTTATTAGTAATCTAAATTTGGTAATCTAACAATACCATTAAAGCAAGTCATCTATTTCTTTTCCTATCTTGTATATTATTAAATCAAAAATGATGTTAATGATGGGAATCGAACCCTGGCACTATCCCGAGATGGAAACTTAACAAATGCAACAATGACCAACCAATCAAGGACTACTGATGTTCAATTAGTTAAAATACAAATCTAACAATACTATTAATTCAATACATATGCTCCTTCATTTCTCTTTTAACCCATTTAGAATATATCTACTCCCTGCTTTCTCTCCCTAGGAACCGTAGCTATATTCTCTTCCATCTGTCTCCCACGTATCGATCTTTGTCGCCAACATCAAATCGATTTCAGGTGTGATTCCATCTAATCTCCATCTAATCGATATACTTTTAATTGATTTATGGTTAAAGGCCTGATTTTGAATTTCATCTGTTAATCGAATTAGGGTTTCTCTTGTGTAAGGCCCCGTTACCGGTAGCCCTAATTTAGTGTTGGATTTACTCATAAACGCAGTTCTAAATATCAGAGTTAATTAAAACATTCGCGGAATATTAAAACTTCAACCAGAATATATTACATGGATTTCAAATCTCATCATAATAAACTTTCAAAGTAGTTTAAACATAAAACATTGTCCTTGAAATAACATAACACTTCCTTGAGATGTCAGTATCTTCAATTCCATGCCATGCGTTCCCCTCAAGCGAGCTGTCTCATCCTACTCACCTGCGTGCATACTAAAATTCAGCTACGCTGAGTGAGTCCTAGTTAATCACATAACATACAGTACATTCATAACTACATACTTTCATACTTTCGTTTATGATATACTTACTTACCTTCGTACTTTCTTTCTTTCATTTACTTACCTTATGTTTTAAAGAGCATTACGCCCTATAACATTCGCATATATTATTAGGGTATGCAACCCTTTATCCTTCGCATACATTATTAGGGTATGCAATCCTTTATCCTTCGCATATATTATTAGGGTATGCAACCCTTTATCCTTCGCATATACTACTAGGGTATGCAACCCTTTAGCCTTCGCATATATTGTTAGGGTATGCAACCCTTTAACCTTACCTAGCCTTTCATTATCATATCCATACATATAATATCATACACAACATAATCGTACATACTCCCTTATTCATATACACATATCATACATACTACACTATATTTGCCTTAATAATACGTGCAATACCCGAAGGTCGTTCACGTACTGTCAAGCATTCATTCATATATAAATCATATAAGGCATGCACTTACCACATACGGTAAGTGTATTACTAATCACATCGAGTATGCACACAGCCCCGAAAACATAACAAGGAATGGGGCTAGAAACTCACCTGAATTCGGTTACGTTCACCGTTTATCGTTATTCCCTTCTTTGAGCTGTGCACGACTAACTGTATAACAATTACACGTATCAATTAACTATCACTATCCATATCATCTTTCTAGTTTGATTATTACCCACAACGAACGCCCCTAGGGGTGGCAGCCCCTAGCGGGGTCCAAGGGGCAGAGCCCTTGGCTGGGGTTAAGCTGGCAGGTCAGCTTGGAAAAATTTTATTTTCATTAACTGTCTTAACACATTTTCCATTAGCATTTTAAGTTATTTTCTAAGTTGGGCTTGTTTGTTTAAGCTCCAAGATAATGTGCTAGTTTGTCTAAATTGGATATGGGCTTAGCTGATTCAGGCCCAACTGTCCATTATGGTATCTGGGCCCAACTGGACTCAGGCCCAAATCCAAACAGAGAACAGAGTGACCGAGAACGCTTGGCAGAGAACCAGGATGACCGAGAACCTGTTCTGACCGAGAACCCTTTTCTGGTCGAGATCTCTTTTCTGGCCGTGAACTCTTTTCTGGCCGAGAACACAAGATTTCCGAGAACATCCTGGCCGAGAACCCTTGTTGGCTGTCCTTTTGACCGAAAACCATAAAGGTTGATCATGGATTCCCAAACTTGGCCGAGAACCCCCAGTTCAGCCCATTTTTTATCTTATGTTTCCATTCTACCCAGATTACTTGGTTCACGGTCAAATCATGAACTTTTAACCCTTAATCATCAACATTCATACCCGTTCTACACCCATGGCTATCACGGCTTCAAGGTCTAACCCAACCTAGTCATAAAGATTGAACCTTTAATCCTAAAAACGTTCTTTAAGCTAGTTCTAGGGTTTTATTCATAAGCTGTATCTAACCATGAGCTCTCACGTCCATATAAATCATCAAGTTTGAAGCTTTATGATTTATCTAGTCCCGACCTAGTTTATGTTCAAGTTTCATGGCTAACCGTTCATAAAAATGCAAGCTTTAAGATCAAGAACATACCTTTATATGGTTATTAGGTCACGGCTAGCTTGTTATGAAGTATTGATCTTGTATCTAGCTTGTATCCCAAGATCTATCAATAGAAGGTTTGGTTTTGATCTTGGTTCCTTGATCTAGGTTGCGACCAAAAAAGGAAAGAGTGGTATGTGTTATGGAGGTGTAGGGAGAATAAGATGGATGGAAATGGAAAGATTTAGGGTTTAAGGGGTATTTATACTCCCTTAAGCCCATGGACCTAAGGACCATTTTTCCTTTCTAGTACATGCTTAATTCCCTTTATTAGCCTACTTATCCATCCATCTTGGTTATTTTATTATTTGCCCATCAACTCACGTAAACTTTTCCATTATAAGAAATAATATGTAAAATATTATTATTTGAAAATTTCGGGGTGTTACATCTTGGATCTAAACAACATTGCTCATAGGTTGCCCTTCAATCCAAACAAGATCAAACTGATTAACCTTTAGCTGTCATATATAACTGAATATTATGTTTCATTATTGGCGTCGGTTTCAGTTTTCGTTTTATATTTGTGACGTTTATTTTCTAGCAAATCGATTCCTTTTAATATTTATGTCGGAATCGAATTTTGTATGAAGTTCGTTTGAACAATCATCACGATTACTGTTTTTCTGACCCTTAAATTACAACGTTAATGTTGATGAGCTCAAATAATTGTATTGTTGATTACCTAGCCATTAGAGAGTTATTGCATTGTTGCAAGTATGGGGTTTTTCTTGAAAGTTTTGGCAGTTTTATACCAATTTGCAGGTTGAAGTAATGAATCTTATAACTTTTTTTATGAATTGGTGTAGTTTATTACTAACACTTTTGGCTTTTATTATGAAATATTTGTTGAATTTAGGTCAAGTAGATAATTTTAGGTAATACACAAGTGTGGTCTTCAAATGTTAGTCACACAAGATTAGTTTTCTTGATTGTTTTCATATGTGTCGTTAACTTGAAATTCGAGAATTTTTGTAGAGATTGAGATTCTTTAGGCTGTTATATCTACCCTAACAACAACAATTGAATTTCTATATTACTAATATATGTTTTTAGTTACTTTACTTATTTTTCTTAATTTTATTTTTGCTGCTTATCGCATTTGCCATACCTGTTTATTAAATTTTTAACGGAGGTAAGCATTTTGTATGTTTGGTTGTTTCTTCATATATATTCACTTTAGCATATTAACATATATATATATATATATAGGGAAAGGTTAAAATAAAAATCCACTCCATTTGAGAAAACCATGTAAACCCTATGCTAGCCATTGATCTTGATAAATGGATGGTTGAGATTGGATGATTTAAAAAAGTCTCATTTTGTAATTAAATAAAACATAAAAAAAGGTACAAAAGGACAATTTGGACAATTTACAATTATTGCTTTATGTCACTAGTCAAGATGCAGATGAAAGACCCCCCCCCCCCCTCTCTCTCTTCATTACCAAAACCAATAATTCAAAACCAAAACTCTCTCTCTCTTCATTCATCTTCAATTCACACAACCAAGACTATTTCTCTCTCTTCCTTCATCTTTCATGTTTCCATTTTCCTCCATCAAAACCACGACCAAAGCATATCGAAGCCAAGATCCACGGTGATGACGGCGGCGAAGGCCTTGGTGTATCGGAAGCTGATGACGGCGGCGAAGGCCTTGGTGTATCGGAAAGTTCCATGTAGCGGCGGTCGATCCACCACTTGATCCGGTGATTTTTCTCTACAAAAGGTTCAGATCTGAAGATTTTATATTGACAATGTTCTGAACAAGATTTTATGGATGAAAGCTGTGACATCTGCCCGATCCGACCCGACCCAGGTACCCGTTTCTCTGACCCGATCTCTTTCTTTTATGATTTAATATTTATTTATACTTATATTTTACTTTTAATAATAATAATATATTTTCCTTCCCGCCTCTTTCTCTCTCTTTCCGCCGTCCCCTCCCTCTTCCTTCTCTCTTTCCGCCTCTTGTCGCCGTCCCGCCCTTACGCCTTGTTTCCCTCTTTCTTCTAACTCTTTGCTTGTCCTTTGTTCCTTCCCGCCTAAGGTTGTCTGCGCAGCTCCACGCGCCAGACCCCTTACAAGGAATCCTGCGTGAAGACCACCTGTTACAGCGATACGCGAGACGAACTCTTCTCGCAGCGCGCTAAGAATTGTAATTCTTCTCGCAGCGCGCTAAGAACGGTAGTTCTTCCCGCGACGCGCTAAGGATTTGTAGTTCTTCTCGCAGCGCGCTAAGAATCGTAGTTCATCCCTCGACGCGCGAAGAATTATAGTTCTTCCCGCGGCGCGCTAGGAATTTTAGTTCCTCCCGCGGCGCGCTAAGAAATGTGATTCTTCCCGCGGCGCGCTTAGAAATGTAGTTCTTTCCGCGACGCGTTAAGGTTGGTTCTGTCTGCCTTCGCGCTCGCGCTCTCTTGACCTTCTGTGTCTGCCTTCGCGCTCGAGCCTTCTCGCGCTAAACCCTTTGAGTTTTCTTCTGTTTAATCTAGCCGTTTGCTTTTGTGTTGTCTTATCTGTTGTGCTGTTGACCTAATCTGCTTTATGTCTGAAAAGCCACTTTTGGCGCAGCATGCGCACCAACCCCATTGGTTGGCAGAAAAAGTGACTGACATAATCTTTGGAGATCTACTTTTGCCATGCTTGACCAGTACCTTTATCTGATCCGCCCATGCCTGTTACTGTTCCCTGTCAGCCTTTTTCTCTTTTTCCCTGCTGCCATATCTTTTGATATCTTTTGCTTTTGGAATCTTCTGCTTTTTGAGATCTTTTTCCCCTTTTCTAGGGATTGTGTTCCCTAGGGTTTCTCTATAAATAATAGTATTATTTTTCCTAACACTACACACACAAGCACTTAATCTCTCCTGTTCTCCTTGCTCTCTCTGCCGCCTCCCTCTCTGCCTCCGTCTTCCTCCCTGTTCTGTCCTGCTTTTCCGGTAATATATATATTATATATAATAATTTACTTATTAATTATGCTAACTTATAATCAAGACTTAAAACAATAATCTTATTTATAGGTTAACTTGTGCTTGTTTAAAGTTGGTTCTTGCTTTATCTTACACCGCATCGTTTATCATGTGAGTAATCTCGTACCTAATCCCTTTTTGCTTTTAATGTTTTGGGATGTTCATGTGTTCGTACAAACTTAGAGTCTTAAACTTGTTTATGAACTTTAGTCGCGCAGTATCCCATGTGTTGAGGACGTTTACTTGGCTGTTTATTTGTATGTGTGTATCATTAACCGCTTTGTTCGGCCTATTCCGAAGTTTTCATGGATCCATTAGATGAACACGGGAGACCTATCGTTTACGGTTTTCTTTGTTTACACTTGCACAGATGTTTTCTCGTTTTTGTGCTCAATTGGGAGCACGGATTGAACTATGAACTATGAGCTATGATCTATTTAGGCTTGATCACAATCTGATTGCACCCTTGTTAAACACCAGACATACACGTGTTGCGCGCAGATTTATTGTTATCTATGTATTGTATTAAACTTGATTTCTCACCAACACGCAAGTGTTTGACGTTTATTTTAACACATGTTCAGGTTTGCAGTAGCTGTTTTGGAGCTTGTGGACACATAGGAAGTTTTCTTTATTTTGGACCTAGATTAAAATGTATCAAGACAAGTTACTTGTTGTTCTAATATTGTGCCTTATAATATGTTGATTTATGTTATCTTGTGTTTACTCTGCGCGTGCGCGAATGAATGTATTTATTAAATATTGACACCCAATAGTGTCACGAGTAATGAAACAATATGTGGCGCCCCGATGTATAATCCGCCTTTGGTCGGGGTGTTACAGATTGGTATCAGAGCTCGTTGACTTTAGGATAGGTGGTTAGACGTAACGGCCTAGAATACCTAAGAGTCCCTTCTCGCGCATGAGAGAAATCTCATGTTTGCACGCTTATTGTTAATTACTCGTTATTTATGAATATGCTCGCGCTTGCGCAGTATATGATTTTATGTTTTATTTCGCGATATTTCAATTTTTGTTGAATTTCGATTTTTATTGATTTTTCTTACATATTCGTTTGTTGGATTTGAAAATCCGAAAAGTCATGGTGATACATGAATAGTTGATTTTCAATTTCCATTTACGATTATGTTCTGAGGTTGGAGACTTGAAAAGTCATGGTGATACATGAATTGTCAACCTCCAATACTCATTTTCTTGTATATTTTATATTGAAGATTGAAAAGTCATGGTGATACATGAATCGTCAATCTCCAATACTCGTTTGCCCGTATATTTTAAATTGGGAATTCGGAAAGTCATGGTGATACATGAATTGTCGATTCTTGATTCGAATTTGTTACCTTTATTAAGTCTGCATTTAGGGTCATTTATTTTACTTTAACTTTTGACAGTAACTGACTCCGCGAAACCAAGCTTTATAAGGTTATACTTTGCGATAAAACCAAGATATTAACTAAAATTAAAACTTTTATAGAATGCCTCCACTATCAGCTCGCCATCTCAAGAAGAAAGAAGCCGCGCGCAGACGTTCGCAGCAACGTTCCCAGGAAATGGCCGCCGCAATAGCCCAAGCTTTGAGCCAAAACAATACCAACACCTCTGGTTACAACATTAAGTCCTTTAACGCGGGTAACCCTCCAAAGTTCACAGGTCTTGAAGGAGCCACCGTGATGCTCCAGTGGCTTGAGAAAATAGAAAACACTTTCCTCCATACCCAATGCCCCTCAGACAGACGAACCCTATATGCTTCCAGTGTCCTGGAATCTAGAGCGCTTACATGGTGGAATGGAGTAGCTCATGCGCGTGGCGCAGAAACTGCTTCCAACATGCTCTGGGAGGAATTTAAGGAAATTCTGACGCGAGAATTCTGCCCTCCCAACGAAGTTAAGCGCTTGGAGGAAGAATTTTGGAATCTTAAGCAATACAGTGGCGAAGCGCGCGAGTACGCGACGCGTTTCCATGAACTAAGCCTGCTTGTCCCTCACCTTGTTACCCCTTCCCGCCGAGCCATAGAGAAATTCCTTGGGGGTCTCCCCATGGAAATTCAAGATTCTGTATGGGCCAGAAACCCAGTAACCCTCTCTGACGCCATCGAGTTGGCCGCTGTGCTCAGCGACAACCATGTCAGAGCAGGAACCCTGTTCCTGCGGGGAACAGAAAAGACCAAACTCACCAAGACTGCCCCTGAACCAACAGAAACCAAACCAGAACCCTCAAACCGTAACAACCTCAAGCGCAGGCGCAAAGCCTATGCGCTTACCAACCCGCCCATTGTCCAGCAACCCATCTACCAACCTCCAGTTTACACGCCTACCCCACTGACAGCCTACCCAACACCTCCTGTAGTCCACAACTATGCCTTAACCAATCCAGCACTCCTTGCCCCGCCACTTAAGAAACCTTACACAGGAAATCAACCCTTTTGCCCAACCTGTAGACTTCACCACCCAACCCAAACCCCGTGTCGACAATGTAACCGATGTGGCCGCGTTGGTCACTCTGCCGAATACTGTAGAGTCCCTCTCGCCAACACAATTGCGCCAACACCACCAGTCTACCCGCAGAACCCACAACCAACCTACCAAAACCCACGAACCAGGTCGTGCTATAACTGCGGTGATCCCAGTCATTTCCGGAACGCGTGCCCGAGACTACAAGTGCAAATCACACAAGCGAATCCGGTGAACCAGATTTCGAACCAAGTGACACGCGGACGAGCTTTTAACATAACCGCGCACCAAGCGCAAGCGAATAATGACGTAGTTAATGGTACATTTTTGCTTAACGGATTTTATGCTTCTGTACTTTTTGATACTGGCGCCGATCGAAGTTTTATCTCTCGCGCCTTCGAGCAGAAGCTTGCGCGACCGCGCGATAACTTAAAAGAAGATTTTTCAGTTGAATTGGCTAATGGCGAAACTGTTTTAATTAACTCTGTGATTAAAGATTGCACGCTTAACCTTAACGAAAACGATTTTCTGATCGACCTCATCCCCATGCCTCTTGGAAGCTTTGATGTTATTATTGGTATGGACTGGCTTACGCATAATCGCGCCGAAGTTATTTGCGCCAAGAAGATGATTCGCATTCCTCGAGAAAATGGTGATCTTCACATCTACGGCGAAAAACCCTCCCGCGGTCTTAAACTTATGTCTTGCGCCGAAGCCCGAAGGCTCATGCGAAAAAGGTGTATTGCATTTTTAGCCCATGTGGTTAAACCTGCCGAAGAAAAGAAGAAGCTTCGCGATATCCCTGTTGTGCGTGATTTTCCTGAAGTTTTTCCTGATGATCTTCCTGGTATCCCTCCCGTTCGGGAAGTCGAGTTTCGTATTGATCTTGTCCCTGGTGCTTCCCCCGTAGCTAAATCTCCTTATCGTCTTGCACCCGCTGAAATGCAAGAATTGGCAAGCCAACTTCAAGAGTTGACTGCTAAAGGATTCATTCGCCCTAGCTCTTCGCCCTGGGGTGCTCCGGTGTTGTTCGTTAAAAAGAAAGATGGTTCGTTTCGCATGTGTATTGATTACCGCGAGTTGAACAAACTCACCATTAAAAACCGGTATCCCTTACCGCGTATTGACGACCTCTTTGATCAACTCCAAGGTGCCTCTTGTTTTTCTAAGATCGATCTCCGCTCTGGCTATCACCAGTTGCGCATCCGCGATGAAGATGTTCCGAAGACTGCTTTTCGAACTCGTTATGGCCATTTTGAATTCTTGGTCATGTCCTTCGGTTTAACCAACGCACCCGCCGTTTTCATGGATCTAATGAATCGGGTGTGTAGGCCCTTCTTGGATAAATTCGTGATTGTGTTTATCGATGATGTTCTGGTGTATTCTAAGACCAAGGCCGAGCATGAGCAACATCTTCGGTTGGTGTTGCAAAAGCTTCGAACCGAGCAGCTATTTGCTAAGCTTTCCAAGTGTGAATTCTGGTCTGATGAAGTACAGTTTCTTGGTCATGTTGTCAACAAGATGGGTATCCATGTCGACCCATCCAAAATTGAAGCAATCAAGAACTGGATTACGCCGACCACTCCTTCTGAGATCCGTTCCTTTTTGGGCTTAGCTGGTTATTACCGGCGCTTCATTTCGAACTTCTCGAAAATCGCTTTGCCTTTAACAGCTCTAACGCACAAAGGTAAACCATATATTTGGGGCTCGAAGCAAGAAGAAGCCTTTCTAACGCTCAAGCGATTGTTGTGTGAAGCTCCTGTTCTTGCGCTACCTGAGGGTAATGATGATTTTGTCGTGTACTGCGATGCCTCCAACCAAGGTCTCGGTTGTGTTCTTATGCAACGAGGCAAGGTTATCGCTTACGCATCAAGGCAACTTAAGGTTCACGAAAAGAATTATACAACTCACGACCTCGAACTTGGTGCAGTTGTTTTTGCCTTGAAGATCTGGAGACACTACCTTTATGGTACTAAGTGTATCCTCTACACTGACCATAAAAGCCTTCAGCATATCTTTGATCAAAAGGAACTTAACATGAGACAACGCCGATGGAACGAACTCATCAGCGATTACGATTGTGAGATCCGGTATCATCCTGGTAAGGCTAATGTGGTAGCCGATGCGCTCAGCCGAAAACCCTGCCAGCTTAACTGTATTTTGCCGCTCACCCAGCTTCACTTCGCGCCGATTCAAAGCAACCTTGAATCGCGTATTCGTGACGCGCAGCGCGCATCCATCAGTAATGGTAGCCTTCGCGCCGAGTTAGCGTGTGGCGCGGAAGCGCATTTTGTGCCTAATCTGAGTGGAATTCTCTGCTATCTCAATCGCATCTGGATTCCCTTTGATGAGAATCTTCGCGCTGATATCCTGAGTGAAGCGCACAAATCTCGATATTCCGTTCATCCTGGCGCTGATAAGATGTACAAGGATTTGCGCATAACTTATTGGTGGCCCGGTATGAAAAAGGATATTGCTATGTTCGTAGCTAAATGCCTGACTTGTTCTAAGGTAAAAGCTGAACATCAACGCCCATCTGGTTTGCTCGAACAACCAGAAATTCCTACGTGGAAATGGGAAGGTATAGCGATGGACTTTATTACCAAGTTACCTTTGACAGCAAGCAAACATGATAGCATTTGGGTAATAGTGGATCGTTTGACTAAGTCTGCTCACTTTCTGCCCATTCGTGAAAACTACCGTGTTGAGCAACTCGCGCAGCTTTATGTCAAGGAAATTGTCTGCCGCCATGGTACTCCTTTGAGCATCATATCCGATCGCGATGGCCGTTTTATATCTCGCTTTTGGAAATCTCTCCAATCTGCGCTAGGAACTCGCTTGGACATGAGTACGGCATATCATCCTCAGACTGACGGTCAGTCTGAGCGAACTATTCAAACTCTTGAGGATATGCTCCGATCTTGTGTTCTTGATTTTGGAGGTAATTGGGATTCACACCTGCCTTTGATTGAGTTCTCTTATAATAACAGCTATCATTCCAGTATCGGTATGGCCCCATTTGAAGCACTTTACGGTCGTAAGTGCCGCTCCCCGATTTGTTGGAGCGAAGTGGGTGAAACTCAAATCACAGGACCCGAACTTGTTCAAGAGACAACCGATAAAATCGCCAAGATCCGTGATCATCTGCTGACTGCCAGGAGCCGACAGAAGAGTTACGCAGATCGTAGGCGGAAGCCTCTCGAATTTCAAGTTGGTGATCTTGTTCTCCTCAAAGTGTCGCCCTGGAAGGGTGTTGTCCGCTTTGGGAAGAAAGGTAAGCTTGTTCCTCGATATGTTGGACCATTTAAGATTCTCGCGCGTGTAGGAAAAGTTGCCTACAGACTTGACCTGCCGCCCGCGCTCAGTAATGTGCATCCAACGTTCCATGTATCCAATCTCAAGAAGTGTTTAGCTGACGAGAACCTTCACATTCCACTTGATGAAGTTCAAGTTGATGAAACTATGCATTTCGTTGAGAAGCCTGTTGAGATTATGGATCGCGAGGTAAAGCAAACCAAGCGCAGTCGTATCCCTATCGTGAAAGTTCGCTGGGAGTCCAAGCGCGGAGCCGAGTTTACATGGGAAAGGGAAGATCAGATGAAGATCAAGTACCCGCACCTGTTCTCTGCGCAACCTACTTCGAGATAAATTTCGGGACGAAATTTCTTAAAGTAGGGGAGACTGTGACATCTGCCCGATCCGACCCGACCCAGGTACCCGTTTCTCTGACCCGATCTCTTTCTTTTATGATTTAATATTTATTTATACTTATATTTTACTTTTAATAATAATAATATATTTTCCTTCCCGCCTCTTTCTCTCTCTTTCCGCCGTCCCCTCCCTCTTCCTTCTCTCTTTCCGCCTCTTGTCGCCGTCCCGCCCTTACGCCTTGTTTCCCTCTTTCTTCTAACTCTTTGCTTGTCCTTTGTTCCTTCCCGCCTAAGGTTGTCTGCGCAGCTCCACGCGCCAGACCCCTTACAAGGAATCCTGCGTGAAGACCACCTGTTACAGCGATACGCGAGACGAACTCTTCTCGCAGCGCGCTAAGAATTGTAATTCTTCTCGCAGCGCGCTAAGAACGGTAGTTCTTCCCGCGACGCGCTAAGGATTTGTAGTTCTTCTCGCAGCGCGCTAAGAATCGTAGTTCATCCCTCGACGCGCGAAGAATTATAGTTCTTCCCGCGGCGCGCTAGGAATTTTAGTTCCTCCCGCGGCGCGCTAAGAAATGTGATTCTTCCCGCGGCGCGCTTAGAAATGTAGTTCTTTCCGCGACGCGTTAAGGTTGGTTCTGTCTGCCTTCGCGCTCGCGCTCTCTTGACCTTCTGTGTCTGCCTTCGCGCTCGAGCCTTCTCGCGCTAAACCCTTTGAGTTTTCTTCTGTTTAATCTAGCCGTTTGCTTTTGTGTTGTCTTATCTGTTGTGCTGTTGACCTAATCTGCTTTATGTCTGAAAAGCCACTTTTGGCGCAGCATGCGCACCAACCCCATTGGTTGGCAGAAAAAGTGACTGACATAATCTTTGGAGATCTACTTTTGCCATGCTTGACCAGTACCTTTATCTGATCCGCCCATGCCTGTTACTGTTCCCTGTCAGCCTTTTTCTCTTTTTCCCTGCTGCCATATCTTTTGATATCTTTTGCTTTTGGAATCTTCTGCTTTTTGAGATCTTTTTCCCCTTTTCTAGGGATTGTGTTCCCTAGGGTTTCTCTATAAATAATAGTATTATTTTTCCTAACACTACACACACAAGCACTTAATCTCTCCTGTTCTCCTTGCTCTCTCTGCCGCCTCCCTCTCTGCCTCCGTCTTCCTCCCTGTTCTGTCCTGCTTTTCCGGTAATATATATATTATATATAATAATTTACTTATTAATTATGCTAACTTATAATCAAGACTTAAAACAATAATCTTATTTATAGGTTAACTTGTGCTTGTTTAAAGTTGGTTCTTGCTTTATCTTACACCGCATCGTTTATCATGTGAGTAATCTCGTACCTAATCCCTTTTTGCTTTTAATGTTTTGGGATGTTCATGTGTTCGTACAAACTTAGAGTCTTAAACTTGTTTATGAACTTTAGTCGCGCAGTATCCCATGTGTTGAGGACGTTTACTTGGCTGTTTATTTGTATGTGTGTATCATTAACCGCTTTGTTCGGCCTATTCCGAAGTTTTCATGGATCCATTAGATGAACACGGGAGACCTATCGTTTACGGTTTTCTTTGTTTACACTTGCACAGATGTTTTCTCGTTTTTGTGCTCAATTGGGAGCACGGATTGAACTATGAACTATGAGCTATGATCTATTTAGGCTTGATCACAATCTGATTGCACCCTTGTTAAACACCAGACATACACGTGTTGCGCGCAGATTTATTGTTATCTATGTATTGTATTAAACTTGATTTCTCACCAACACGCAAGTGTTTGACGTTTATTTTAACACATGTTCAGGTTTGCAGTAGCTGTTTTGGAGCTTGTGGACACATAGGAAGTTTTCTTTATTTTGGACCTAGATTAAAATGTATCAAGACAAGTTACTTGTTGTTCTAATATTGTGCCTTATAATATGTTGATTTATGTTATCTTGTGTTTACTCTGCGCGTGCGCGAATGAATGTATTTATTAAATATTGACACCCAATAGTGTCACGAGTAATGAAACAATATGTGGCGCCCCGATGTATAATCCGCCTTTGGTCGGGGTGTTACAAAAGCTGCTGGGATCTCGTCGTTTTTGTCGACATAGTTCAGATCTGGTCGTTTTAGTATTTTTGTTTTTTGAGATATTCTTTGAAATTTTGTTTGGATTTGAATCATATTTTATATTTTTTGAAATTTGTTATTTCAGAGTAGAAAAATAACTTCATTATTCTGTTTATTGTTGGCCCTTAAAAAGATTTGGTTTTGTTGCAATTCTTGAAGAAATCTTGAATTTGGTAATAAATCTTCATCTTATTTTTTGCTGGAAAAATAAGACATTGGAGTGGAGCGGTGTTTAGAGTTTGTATTGAAAAATATTATTATCCAGCTTTTTTAAAATATATACGTACATTTTTAAAACATATGTTACACTTGTCTATAAACGTATGTTTTAATGTGCAAAACATATGTTACACTTTTCTATAAACGTATGTTTTAATATGAAAAAACGTATGTTTTTTTGTATCGAAATATAATTATTTAAGTGGACCATTTACACACTTTATTTGTATCGAAATATTAATAAACGTATGTTTTTTTGTATCGAAAACATATGTTACATTTGTCTATAAACGTATGTTTTAAATATGCAAAACATATGTTACACTTTTCTATAAACGTATGTTTTAATATGAAAAACATATGTTTTTTTGTATCGAAATATTAATACTTAGCACAGATATTAAAATATGGATTTCGATATTAAGTTTGTTGATACCATTACTTAATTTACACACTTTTTATGAATCTTCCTTAATTACTTAATAAACAATATACATAATTTGGTAAGATTAGATGAATAGTAGACCCTTGAAGGTGATGGAAAGTGATGGTGACATAAAGTAATAGAAAATGATATATTTTATTTGTTTAATAATAGTACACACTTAAAAATGATGAAAAGTACTATGATTCTTGTCAACTTTTTTACTTTTGATACATTTTAATATTGAGTATTTAAATATTCAAACCCCTATCATCCAACAAGATATTTAATCCAAGATTTAGATTTATATAAATTAGAAATAATAAATAACATATAAATAAATCATAAAATATAAATAAATAAATATAAACAAAGGTAGCATGCCCTACATATTTTTTTCTTGTAACCTACTCTTTTTCCTATATGTTTTTTCTCTTTCTATATTTTTATTTCAAAAAAAAAGATTGAATTTAAATCTACATATATTCATGGAAAATTTGAATATCCAAATTAAAACATCAAAAATATCCCTTATGTAAACAAACCCTACTTACAATTGTAAACAAACACATGGCTGGAACAAAAAATTCAAAAACTTGCCGGAAAAAACCTTCAAAAACTTGGTCGGAACACCCTTGGCCGGAACAAAAACCAACCTTGGATCTTTGAAGTCATTGCCTAAAAAGAGTCGGTGAAGATGCAGATCTGAAACTAGCCTGGACAAAACCAACCATATCTGAGAAAGCGTCGATGCTAGGATTCAAATGTAATACAATAAAGATGCGGGTATGAAAAATGGAGATATGACCAGAGACGATGAAGATGCATATCAAATATCAGCTACTCTACCGGATTTGATGATGCAGCTTACAAATTTAGTGATGGTGAGGGATGGTGGTGATGGAAGAGATAAAGAGAAATATAATAAATTTGTGTGGTTTGTGTTGGATACATGTGTGAATGTAGGGAAGAAAGAGAGACATTATAGATTAGATAGTTTTGGGAAAGACAAAGTGGGCAAATAAAATTACATAACTAACGTTGATGATTATAAAACAATAAACTCAAAAAGCACCCATGTGGCTGCATCTAGAACCACATAATAGACTTTCCAGGGTTTTCTCAACTCAATCAAGTTTTCTTCTTATACTTTCCATATATATATATATCTTTCAATCAATATGGACATTTAAATTATAAGATTAATGTAGAATTTAAATTATTATTATTATTATTATCTTTTAATACAGTTGACTTTACATGTATCCATAGCGTATAGTAACCACACTCATATATTATATTTAAATAAACCTAGTACATTTTAAAGGATTTTAAATGTATTTTGACTCACAGAGGTGAGTCCAAGCTCGTATAAGCTTAAGCTCGGTTCCTTTATTTTAAAAGTACTCGAGCTCATACCAGCAATCAATGGATGTGTTTTTGAAATACGTATTAGATTTAACTCGAGTCATAGCTCGACAAGTCATTCTTTTGATAATCATCTCCGTAGTCTCTTTATTGAAATAAGACCTTCCAAAATCAACATATGTGTATGTGAAATGCTTATCATATTTAAGTGCATTATAGAATAACTATTGATTTCCATTAGTGATCATGACTTGTTTTGTTATCCTTTCACTTTTATTGGAAGTGTACATTCAGCATGTATGATAGCTGACATGTATTCTTGATGTTAGCAATTATAACATGGCTTGATGAAAAAAGGTTTACAACGATCACTTAAACTTTTTTAGCTAGGTGTTAATCGACAAACAATCAACACATCAAATCTACTTCTACTTATAACACTAATATTTAATTTTCAAATCCATATCTTCAAGAGTTAGAGAAAATAATTAACGTGTGGAAGAACTGTGTCTATTCTTGTCAAGAAGGGCAAATAAAATATGTTGAAACAATAAGCGATGAAGAAATGTATATTTTCAATATATTTTAAAGTAAGAAAGAGGTGTATTGCGATATCACACTTACAATAATGGATGATGTGCTTCATTCTTGTGTCGGATAAAAGAAATACATGACCTTCTATAGATCCTAAAGTGCTCACATAGACATCAGGCTTGAGGGTCAATTTTGATAAACGTTTGGTATATGGTATTGTTGGTTGCATTCAAGGAGGGATCAATGAAATGAAATGAAATGAAATGTGGTGATTTTAAGGAAAACATAAATCGTTGTTTACATTGTAAACGGTCATTTATAATCATCTTCGTTCAGTAAGTTTGACGGACCAACACTAACAGTGGCCGCGTTCGTGAACATCTGGTAATGATTATACTTCTTGAATTAATATGTAATCGTCTATGTCTGTATGTTCATTAGAATTGTTTATGTATGTTGTCCATTAATGTTTATTAGTGTCTGTTAGTGTTTGTTTGTTTATGCCTGTGTGTTTGGTCCGTTAGTGTTTGTTTGTTCATTAGCGTCAGTTTACAATATTAACGAACGTGCACCGACAAACTCCATTCTTTAATGGAAAGAACACAAACACAAATTTTTGTTCGATAGAGTATTCATGAACCGTCCGTTTATGCGCTGAAAGCTTAATGGACGAATACATATAAATTCTATATCGTATGGTTCGATTCGATCCATTTACAGCCTTAAGGGCATGGGACGGGTCGGGAATGCTTAATGCAAAATTACTCGTGAATTATTTTCTAGACTAGAAGATACACAAATAACTTGCTCAGGAGGTTATGACTGACTTTCGAGGGTGCTTGAAGTCTATCTGGAAGGAACTAGACCATTCCATTCCATTCCGTCTTCAATTACTTGATTGATTCCACTCTCCGATCAACGATCCAAACGCCTCACGATCTGCTTCAGCTTCTGTTCCTAAACGTGTTTTGTTTTATTTTATTTAACATAATAATATTCATTTGGTAGACTCGAGATCGATCGAAGATGGTGAGGAGAAACATCTCCAACGGCATGATACCCTTGATGTTATTACAGGCTGCCGAAACCTACCGGAGGCTTGAACGCAAACCTCCCGTCACCGCCGCTCTTCTTGCCGCCAACACCATCATTTATCTTCGCCCTGCCTTCCTTAATCACGTCATTCCCCCAATTGATGACGTCTGGTTCAATGCGTATCTCATCCTCAAGGTACGCTTTGGGTTAAGGATTCTTTTCTTCTTGATTTTGATCATAAAACCCACCCATGTTTGTAATTGAAAAATTGAACATGGGTTTCATTTATTTTTAAAAATTGAACATGGGTTTCTTTTATTTTTAATTTTTGTACTAATTTCATTTTGGGTTCTTGATTAAAAATTGAACTTGAGTTTCATTAAATTGAACATGGGTTTCCTTCATTTTTAACTTTTGTACTGATTTCAATCAAATGTTAATCAAATTGAACATTGTTTTGATGAAATTATTACTATGAATTTGCATAAAGCACTAAACTTTTGGTTAGTTTTAATCAAATGTTAAACCCTAGGGCTTGTAATTAAGAAATGAACATTCTTTAGATGAAATTAGCATAAAGCCCTAAACTTTTTGTTAATTGTGTCAACAACAGCATAAATATGTGAAGCGATTGTTGTTATCTGCGTTTTATCACCTCAATGAGCCCCATCTGTTCTACAACATGACGTCTTTGTTATGGAAAGGCGTACAATTGGAGAATTCAATGGGAAGTGTTGAGTATGCAACAATGATTGCAGCCTTAGTTGGATTGTCACAAGGAATCACATTATTGTTAGCTAAATCCCTTCTGTGTTTCGATTATGAAAGAGCTTATTATAATGAGTATGCAGTCGGATTCTCGGGTGTACTCTTTGCGATGAAAGTGGTACTCAATTCACGGTCGGATAGCTACACTTCTGTTCATGGAATCATGGTGCCTGCAAAACACGTGGCTTGGGCGGAGCTGATTATTATCCAACTACTTGTTCCTGGAGTGTCTTTTCTAGGTCATCTTGGTGGGATTCTTGCAGGCATTGTTTATGTTCAGTTAAAAGGTTCATCTTCGGGTCATTCGCCTTTGACAAACATGGTTAAAGGGTTGACTGCTGTGTTGGGTTGGCCTTTAAGGTCACTGCTAGGTTTCTGGCGGCCCGCCAGCCACGGGTCTCTGGTAGGGGGAGAATTGGTGGTGGTGAGCGGAGCACGCGCGATGTGTGGAGGTGTCGGGCTTGCACGTTTGATAATTCTGGGTGGTTAACTGAGTGTGAGATGTGTGGGACAGAGTACGGTGACGATGGATTGTCTTCGTCACATGGGTCAAGCTTGGATCATGTTTTTTTGGATGAGATACGCCAGCGTAGGATTTATAGGTTTGGTAGATGATTTTTAGCATATAATGTAAGATAACTTTGTGATGTGTTATAAAGATCACAAATATGCATTTTCTTTTGTTAAAAGATAGTAATATCAAGATACTGCATCCTTCTTGAGGTGAATCCTTGCCAAGTCTAACACACTTAACAGAAAGTTAAAACACAGGAGTTTTACTAGAATTCATACTAAACTCATGGTTCTCACACGGTGTAAACGCATTATGAACCTGTTATGTCAACTAAGTCAATCTGCTTGCAGAACCCACCATTTTGGGTCCAACTATTAAAGTTCTTTGCATATTTCTTATGAAAATCACATTCAACCATGTCAGCTGAATTAACTCTTTTAAGTTTTAACTTCTAGCTAAGAATTCTGTTAATGATTAAACAAGTAAGGTCTTAGGACTTGTAAATAAAAGATTATGAGCATATGTATATAGTCATGCTAAGGCTTTCTCACGCCAGCGACACACCATCTCTATCATTTAGCCACATCCACCCTTTGATACTCATGTTAGGAATTTCCTTTAGTATAAACGTCTATGTGGTTAAAATCACCATTACAACTGTAACAACACGGGTTTTCAAATTATTATTTATTAACTGTTACCCGAGCCGTTTTCGTATTCGGGAAATTTTTATCAAATAGAAATATCACGTTATTCGAGTATTTATTATTTTATTAATAATTCTCAATGTTTTCAGACCCGGCCCGGTCGTTGACCCGGACACCTTACTGGGTCAAAGGTCGGACCGACCCGGGAGGGCGGACCGGTGTTTGACCCGGATGACGTCATGAATAATTTATATATATATAATTCATATACATATAAAAAAATAATAATAATAACAAACTTTAATGTTTATTTATATTTCACTACGTTATTGACCAGTGGGCGCCACGGGTGGAAAAATATAAACCATGTAACATTCACACGTTTCTAGCATCAACTGATATATATAAATCATGTAAAAACATAACATTCAACTAAAATAACATCCATTTTACAATTATAAATAAGTAAATAGTTCCTTATAAACCACATTTGTAGTTTTATTTATAATTTTACCTTCCTTGTTTAATATAAGCATTTTAACACCATCTATACTTTTCACTCGTGATAAAGCCACATATAGGGGCTGTTTGTTTTTTCTCAAAAGCTCTTCCAGACCACTTTTCTCTTCGCCGCGCAAAACACGCGCAGAGGTTTTGGTCTGCAGTGTGTTTGTTTTCCCGAAGAGATTTCATTAAAAAACCTCTTCGCGCCCTCTTCTCCTAGAAGTGTTGTTCCCACCTCTTCCCACCTCTTCATTCTTATTTTTTTCATCAGACCCTTCTCCTCTCAAACCCTCCTCTCAAACCATAGCCAAGCTCCACCATCTCTTCTCCTTCACTTCGCCTCCTCCACCCTCCACCCCCACTGCCGGCTGCCCTCCTCCACTCCGGCCACCCTCCTCCACCGCGGCCACCCTCCTCCACCGCCGGCCACCCTGAACAGCCGCCATATCTCTCTCTTTCTCCACCTCAGATCCGCAAATCTCTCCCTCTCCACCACAGGTTTGCTTCTCTTTTTCCCTCTTATGCTAATATCTATTACCTTTTGTTTGATTTTCATATGTGATTTTGTTAGATTTTGTTAGATTGTTAAAGTTTTAGATTAAAAGATTTTGTTAGTTTTTTGTTAACTTTGTTAGATTATTAGATTGTTAAAGTTTATTGTTAGATTTTGATAGTTTTTTGTTAACTTTGTTAGATTATGTTACATTGTTAAAGTTTTAATTTTTGTTAATTGTTAAAGTTTTTTATTAATTTGGTTAGATTGTTATTAGTTTGTAGAAAGTTTAGGTTTGTTGAATATTGTTATTAGTTGTTGTTGAATAAAGTTTGTAGTTTTTTGTTAATTGTTAAAGGTTTTTGTTAGTTTTGTTAGATTGTTATTAGTTTGTAGAAAGTTTAGGTTTGTTGAATATTGTTATTAGTTGTTGTTGAATAAAGTTTGTAGAACGTTTAGGTTCGATGAATTGTTGTTTTAATAGAATTGTTGTTTCTTATTAGTTGATCATAAAAATGGGAGAGAAACAACAATGGTCGAAAGAGCAAATAAAATGTTTATTAGAAACTTGCATTGAAGAGATGAACTCCGTGGGTAAAAAAGGGTTGAGTTTGCACAAAGACTCATGGGCTAAGGTAATAAGTGTTCTTAAGGAAAAGTTTGGGTTGGATTTGTGTCAAAGACAAGTGAAAAACGCTTATGATAAAATGATGTTTTTCGCCAAAGATATGATAGTACCAACTTCTTTCAATCCGAATCCAAACATTCCGGGACATAACAAGAGGCTATGAAAGATTTTTAAAGGAGCGGTTGGTGCACTAGATGGGACCTTGATACATGCTGTTGTTCCTACTAGGCAACAAGATTTATATAGAGGAAGGGGAAAGGGTGATTGTTATCAAAACGTATTAGCAATTTGTGATTTTAACAGGATTTTCACTTTTCTTGTGACCGGATGGGAAGGAGTAGCACATGATTCTATAATATTATCAGAGGCATTATCAGATCCACATGCGCCATTCCCATTTCCACCATCAGGTATTTTTATTGTTGTTAATTATTTATATGTTAGTCTAATATTGTAATTAATTGTAAATATTTACTGAGAAATACTATCTTTGTGACGCCGCCTATGCACACATACGAGGATTTATGGCTCCATATCGTAATGTGAGGTATTGGCTTGGAGATTTTCGTCGGAGACGTGCGTTAACCAATAAAGAAAAATTTAATCATGCACATGCAAAACTTCGAAACGTCATTGAGCGTGCTTTTGGTGTCTTGAAAGCAAGATTCCCTATATTGAAGAGGATGGCACCATTTCCATTGGAAACACAAAGGAACGTTACCGTTGCATGTTTCGCGCTACATAATTTTATTAGGAAACAGGGTTTGGACGATGAGTTGTTTACACAATACGATCAACCCGATGTGTCGCTTGGAAATAGTCGTGGGCAAATTGATGCTGATGAAGACGGGGTTGAAGCACTTGACACTACATCAGATCGGGAATATATGACTCAGTTACGAGATGAAATTGCTGAGCAGTTAATGCAAAGTACGGAATAAATGATTTAAAAAATGTTTGTGGTACTATTAATATTATTTCAGTGTTGTTGACTATTATTTAAATTTGGATGTTGAAGACCTTTTTTATTTATATTTCAGTTTATTTAAATTTCAGCTTATTTTAACAGTCTGCAGATGTTAAAAAACAAACAGTCTTCTTGTTGCAGACTGCAGAGTTTTGGTCCACCTCTTCTGCTACAGATGTTGGCAGATGTGGTTTCGCAAACTTCTGACATTTTACCTCTGGAAAACAAACAACACCATAGTTGACCATGTGTAGACACCGGTTCTCGCAGGTATATGCCAACTCTTGCTAGTGATTGGTCTTGACTTTTATTAATGGTCATTGCAAAACAAACCGCAACAGGAAACTGTCTTCGTTTCAATATGAATAGCAGTTTCTTATCTGAAGGAGTTAGACCACTACGAGCTATATAGGTGCGAAACCCAGTGTTAGTACCTGAAATAACCTTTACTTTGATAAAATGCCTCCCCATGTTAATTACTTGTAATCTGGTTCTGTTGCATAAACCGTTCTTTTGATCAATGTTCCTTAGTAACATTATTGGCACACCCTATCTTGAACAACCTCATTTAAAGGTGCAAGTATGACAATTTCTTGAAAATATGAAATATCATTATAATTTTTCAATCATGCTGAATATACAAAATCAATCAGATCAGAAATAGGATCGGATGAATCACTAATCAAAAGATCACATGATATATCTATAATGGCTTTGTTGTATTTATAAATAATGAAATGCAAATGTTGTATTTATAAATAAATGATAATTTTACATGAATTATAAGACATCATAACTTATTTGAATCAAATAAAAAGACTAACAAAGATAAATGAAAAATTAAAATATTTTATAACTTATATCATGAGTACAATAATAAGCAAACAAAGAAATTAGTCTCCAAATCAACAAAACAATTTTACAATTTTGATTCAACAAAACTTCTATCTCAATGTTGATTTAAAAGATGAACTTTATCTAAGACATTTATTATACATCAATAACCGTAATGTTTATTACTCTAAGATAGTACCCATGCTTATTTACACATCAATTTAAATATTTGTTGCACATCAATGTTAAAAGATGAACAATATTTAAGATATTTCTTTTTATAAGTATATTCTTAATTTATCTTCAAAAACAAACTATTATGACAATCTAAAACCTAAATTTAGTCTTTCATAATACTATAATTAATTGATCTTTAAAATAAAGTCTTAATCAATATTCAATAACATATTAATTTTCATTCAAGTATAGTTGACATATAATTGATTCATAATCATTTAGGAAATTAGGCAAAGTTTTCTCATCCTATTTTTTATAACTTCTTTATGGATAAATTATGTTAAATAATTATGGAATAATATATTAATAATAATCTAATATTGTTTTAATATATTGTGCTCTTTAGCTTTTATGCTTCTTTCATTGTGTATCCGTTTAAACTGTTTTCTTTATAGATGTATTTTTTTACCCATTTAGATAAATTGCATCTACTCGGGAGATTAAACTTTTCGTCATATTTTGTACATGCTAATTTGGTGGTGATGAAAGTAGGAATTTAATTTTGTTAAAACTTAAACATAGAAATAATTAAAAGTTGTTTTTTCATTAAGGGAAGAACATGAATAAACTAAAAAAACATTCCATGTTCACTAATGGTTATTTACGATAAATTAAGGAGAAAACATGTTTTATTTTTAGAAACCACAATTTGTTTGACAATTATGTTAAAATCATTTATGCATTATTTTTAGGTGTTTAAAAATATTAGATTTAATGTAAATTAATGTTTGTCAACTTAAGAATTGATTTGAAGTCAAAACTTATATTAGGTCAAAAAAGTATTATCATTTTGTACAATAAATTAGTGATTAAAATACGAATTAAAACATAAATTAGTAGATGATGTATATGAATATGGTTGATGACTATTAAGGAAACTTTGTAATTAATTTTATTTAAACGATTATAAGTTGAAAGTTAGAAATAATTTTTATTTCTAGTTAGGAATAAGGTATTGATATCTTTTGATACCATAATTGAAAGTGTAACAATTACTAAATAAATAATTAATTAATACGAATCAATTTTTTAAGTAATTGTATTTAATATAACGATAATTTTGGTAATACAATTATTATTGATATAAAACGAATATTGATTTTTGACTCTAACAATAATGGTTTTTTATTTTATAAAATATTGTAATAATAGAAATGAGTTAATTTGATAATAATGATGGAATAACAAAAACTTTTAAATGTGAACGATGCTATTTTTAGGCATATGCATCATGACATTTAGACATAATTATAAAATTGTCAAATAAAAAAATGTAAACTTTTCTAAGATTGAAAAGTTGTAAAATCTTTTAAATGTCAATGAGAATTGTTCAAATATTGTTTTCTGAGTTTGAGATACGACTACAAATAGAATATATTGCTAAAATTTGACAAATTATAATTGTAGTGTTTGTTAATAAGATTTGGAATGAAAAAAAAATACATGCTTTGTATATGAACAAAAACATCTAATTATATAAAAATTGTAATCAATAAATACACAAATTGTTATAAAATAAAGAATTTTTATTTTAACTTTTGTATAAGAAACATTCAATAACTTTTTTTTGTTGGATCTATTAAATCCAATGCTAGAGTTCACTTTAATGAATAAAAAATTATTACTAAACTTCAAAAAAAAAATTAGTACAGGTGTATTGTAATAAATAAACTTCAAAAAAATAATTTTTTATATATTTGTAATATTAAATGGGGGTTTATTTTATACATTAATTTTGACATTCAATTTGTAAAAGTTTGTATTTAATTTGTAAATTCCGTATTTAATCGGTTATAAAAAATATGAGGGTTTTAATAAATGTATGAATCTTGAAATTTAGACATAATTAAAAAATGGTCTAATATAAAAAATAGAAATAAGGGTTTAAATATGTTATGAATATTAACCATAAATTAAGGGTATTATATAAAAGCCGAATTAAATAAATGTACATTTTATTATATATTTTATTTTTGATATTTAGGAATAAATATATTAACAGCTTTAGTTGAAATTTACATTAAAATCTTAATAAATTGAAATAATTAGAAATAGTTATTAAAAATAAATTTTATTACTTAAGGCATTAATATTGAAAATTTATGAAATGGTCAAATTCGTTAAATTTCAGTTTTTGAATAGTTGGTGAAAGTCAAACTATATAACATATTTTTGTAAACTTCACATAAATTGTGAAAATCCAAATTTGAATGATGAAAATCGATTTCTAAAATGCCATATTAAATGTGTATTATTTTAAAATGTTAAATACGATAATATTGGAAAGTATACTAATGTTTTTAAATTGCGTTGACATTAGTGATTTAATTGGAATTTGAACAACAACAATATAAGATTGATTATCTTACTATAACTAATTTAATGTATTATAGAATGATCAATTAATTTCATTTCCGGATTATATAATAATCAATTAAATTACATGAATTGTGGAAAGAAAAATACATGAATAATAACTAAAATCTTTAAATACTATTAAAGCAATACAATGTGGACACGTGGCCTTCAACTAGGCTGTCCACATGTGCAATCCAGTCATCAAATTACCATTTTCAGAAGCTCTAATATTGGGCCATGTGTCATGTTGACCAAACACCAAAAAACTTATTTAAAGCTTAATATTTTCCACCAAAATTATTTTAATCTCTCTCTCTCTGTCTCTCTCTCTCTCTCGACTTACTAACTCCACCATCCACCATCTTCTATATTCCGGTAATGTAGATCGGGATTAATCGTTTTCCGGTAAGGTTATATATTATACTCTAATGGCCAACAATGTTATTTGATTTTCCAGCAAGGTAATATCTTTTTCCGGTAAGGTTTTCCGATATGGTTTTATATTTATTTTAATTTTTATATGATTGTGTAATAATCTCTTTAGGTTGTATATCAAAATCCAAGATTGAATTGATATTTTGAAGTTATTACGGTTTTCCGGTAAGGTTTTCCTGTAAGATTTTTGTTTTCCGTTTTTGTTTGTATTTAATATCTATCTATCTCTCTCCCTGTCTCTCTCGGCTTACTAACTCCACCATCCACCATCTTCTATATTCCGGTAATGTAGATCGAGATTAATCGTTTTCTGGTAAGGTTATATATTATACTCTAATGGCCAACAATGTTATATGATTTTCCGGCAAGGTTATATATTTTTCCAGCAACATCATATTTTCTTCCGGTTATTGTAGATCTAGCCTTTTTATCTTTGTTTTCATTGTTAACTAATTTTTTTTTAAATCAGTTTAGGTACTAAATCAAAAACGGCGATGAAGCTAATATTTCTACGTTTTTACGTTTTTCCGGTAAGTTTTTCCGTTCATGTATTATACCCATAGTCACAAGGATCGCTCAACATGCCACGAATTTCGATCTGGATCGTGTGTACCCAAACGCGGTATGAATACGATCTGGGTATGCTTTGGATCGCGATTCAATTGCTTCAATTAGCGTTCCAGATCTTCAATTCAATGGTACCTGATGCTATTAGGATCGCCAACCAATTCAATTCGACCCACGATCTGATTCAGTTGAAACCATGAACGCCAATTTGGAGTAAGAATTTGGAAGGTTACGACGTTTCTATAAATTCAATTAATTGGCTCTGTAATTACGGTTTCCAAAAATCCAATTGATTGGCACCATAATTACGAATTCTTGAAGAAAAGGGAAAAGCTAAAATTATATTTGTTAATTCTACCATTTATTTATGGTTAAAAATTTATTTAATTAAGCAGAACAATTGATTTTGCATTAATTGAGTTTATTATTAATTAGAAACATTAATTGATTGACGCCATAATTTTAAATTCCAAATTTAAGTTAAAGTTGAAATTTGTAAATTGTTGGTCAATATTCCATAACGTCTAAACTTACCATCATTACAATTTATTATTTTCTAAAACTATTTGATTAAAAAAGTTTAAATTTCCAAATTAAATTTAAGTTGATTTTTTTATTTAATTGCTGATCAAACGTTTAAGTTGGTCAAACATTTTTAAATCGCCTGGTCAAACATTAAAGTTGATTTTTGTAACATCCCGAAAATTCTAGAATAATATTTAATATAATATTTGCGTCGGGTGAAGTATTTGAGTTAGTGGGTTAATGATAATAATATGATAATAAAGTTTAAGGGGTAGCGGGCTTGGTTAATAGAATTAAAGATGGACCAAAAAGGAAAGATGGGCCTTAGGTCCATGGGCTTAAGTGAGTATAAAAACCCCTTAAACCCTAATCCTTTCCAATTTTTTTATCACTACACCATAGCCTACACCTTGATAAACACACACAAGCATTATCCTATAACCCGAGCCAAGATCCGGAGACGAGAACCTGAGCTTGTTGGTGCTAGATCGTCGTGACGAACCAAAGCAACATCAAAGACCAGCTCGTGTTCGTAGTTCGACTCGTTTATGGTACGTTTATATCGAGAACTTGTTCGTTTAGGTTCGGATTTAGTCTAGAAATCATAGATCTGTTTTACTATGGCAAAAACAAATCCAATGAGGCTAAACTTACTGAAATTGATTACAGATTGATAGGTTAATCGTTAGTATGAAATACCCGCATGTATATACATAAATCGCACCCTGTAACCCCGATGTTTTGAACGATTGAACGGTTATGGTTTGTAGGCGCTTCTTAGACGATTCCAATGATACCTAAATCATGATTTTTCGTTAAGAAATGAAGGTTTAATCGCAGATCTAATATAGTCTAACTGTTGGGTGTTCTTGACGATTTTGACTTTGACCCTAAGTCAAAGTCTGGATAAGAACAGAGATGATTCGTTATGATTGACCAATTCGTTACGCGTTCATAACGAATGGGACCCAATTCGTGAGACTTGATAACGAATGAGCTCTTAGTTCGTTATCTATCCATTCGTTAGATAAGTTAACGAATCTGGTAATTCGTTATATGCTCATTCGCTATGCTAAGGTAACGAATCAGATGATGATCAGACAACGAATTAGCATAACGAATCGAGTAACGAATCAGGTAATTCGTTACTTGCCAATTCGTTATGTGAAGATAACGAACCAGACGCCGAATCAATTTATGATGAGATAACGAACCAGAATAGCGAATTAAACCACGAATCAGCTCGACCCCAGCCAGGGGCTCTGCCTTTTGGACCCTGCTAGGGGATGCCGCCCCTAGAACCCCGTTGTCAGGGGCGCTGCCCCCGAACCCCCGTTCGTTGAGGGTTGTAAATAGACTAGAAACGCGATATGGATAGTAATAGTTAATTGATATGTGTAATCGTTATACAGTTAGCCGTGCCAACTAAAGAAAGGATTAACTACTATCAGTGAACATAGCAGGATTCAGGTGAGTTACTAGCCCCACTTCCTTGTTATGTTTTCGGGGTTGTGTGCATACTCGATGTGATAGTTAATACACTTACCTTAAGTGGTAAGTGTATGCCTTGTATGATTTATGTATGGTACTTGTTTGACGGTGCGTGAACGATCTTCGGATATTGCATGTACCGCCGGGTAGTAGCTAAAGATAAGATTTATATATATGATGTATGAATGATGTATGTATGTTACGTTGATAGTACGGGAACAATCTTTGGATATTGCGCGCACTGTCAGGTTATAAATAAAGATATGAATGTTATATGTAATGTATGGATGATGTATGAACATCATAAATGAACACTTGTCGGGACGTGAACGATCTTCGGATATTGCACGAATCGACAAGGGGTATGACTGTTAAGTGAATGATGTGAAGAACGCCTAGAGTGTTCTTATGCTACAATGTAATTATTGTATATGTGAAGTATGTGTGTACAGGTACAGAAATGGCATTTGAGTTCTACGTCCGACGTAGCAAGTTAGGATGGCGAATCCCTCTAACTTCTGTTGGACCTAGACTTGGCAGGTGATGGCGTAGTTAAGGACTACGGGCCTTATACGTGATATAGATGGTAGATGTGAAATTAGATAGGGACGGCAGGCCTTATACGTGTTATAAGTGATAGACGTCAACGTAGATAAGGACTGCGGACCTTATACGTATTGTAGATAGGTGTCAACGTAGATAAGGACTGCGGACCTTATACGTATTGTAGATAGGCGTCGGCATAGGAAAGGACTGCGGACCTTATGCGTGCTGAAATTGTTGTGCTAGCATGAGGGAGGACTGCGGACCTCGTACGTGCTATGATATAGGTTGCAACATAGGGAAGGACGGTGGACCTTGTACGTGTTGTTAACATAGGATGGTAGAGGGAAGGACTGTGGACCTTGCACGTACCATAAATGGTGAACATAGGTAAGGACTGCGGACCTTTTTCGTGTTCACGACCTTGAGTATAGGTATAGACGGCGGACTATGAACATACTCTCGGTAGGCTGAGATAGGTAATAGTATGTGTGCATAAATGTATGGTAGTATGGTAACTGGTTAAGTATGGATTTGTATCTTCGGTTATGTATGTACGTAGGATATGTGTAGGTATTGTATGTCGCCTGATTATCTAGAACTCACTCAGCGTAGCTGACTTTTAGTATGCACGCAAATGAATATGTTTAAGGAGCAAGCATGAGGTGGGCACATGGCATGGACTGTACGGCTGGCATATGAAGATAGAAGAAATGATGTTTTAAATATGATGTTTTATGATATGGTTCTAAAGAAAAGATAAATGTTTGTATCGAATGATTAAAGTTAACGTTTCCGCGAAAGTTTTAATTAACTCTGATTTGTAAGAACTGTGTTTATGAGTAAATCCAAAGTGAAAGTAGGGCTACCGGGAACGGGGCCTTACAATTTTAATTTTAAGTTGAACATTTTAAATGGGTGATTAAACAAACATTCATAATTTCTAAAATTACCATCACTAAAATTTATTATTTCTAAAACGATGCAATTTAAAATTTATAAATTTCCAAATTTAAATTAAAGTTGAATTTTATGAATTATTGGGTAAATTTTTCATAACATGTAACATTACCACGATTAAAATTTATTATTTGTAAAACGAATATTAATATTTAATTTTCTCATTTCAGGTTATGTTCCCAAGTTGATATAGCTAATTTTATGGGTTGAAGATTTGTTGATAAGATATCTTATTTTTTGTTTAATATTGATGTATATTTTTGTTATTATTCATGTATTTATGTATTTTTTACAATTCATGTAATTTATTTGATTTTTATATAATCAATCATATATAGTTGTTGGTTTTGTGCATTTAATATATTTTAATCAGAACCAATGTATTAAAGAAAATTTTATTTTTGTATCTTATATTTATCTATTTATTAATGATAATCTCTATAATTTATAATAATTTTTATAATTTTAGTAATTTTGTTATTATTAATTCATTACATTTTCTAATTAGTTGTTACATCTTATTTTGACAGAAATAATAACATTTACAGCTTATCATTTGTATATTTCAATATATTTGACTTAAAACATTATTATGTTATTATATTGTAAGATACATTATATTTTCTATATATAACCAATTACGTTATATATGGAAAACCCAATAAATAAGTTATAAAGTTTTCATGATTTTAATTACAAGATATTTAAACTTCTTTTAAATTAAATAATTTCTAATAATTAATACTTAATATATCATAAATTAAAAACCGTTTTATCATCATTTATAAATATTATTCGGCACATATGATTTAGTGAATATTATTAATAATGGCAACTTTTCATAAAATATTAATGTCACTTTCTATTCAAAAATTAAATTAATCACATATTAATTTCTTATTGTTATTATTTGTAGTAGATTCAACTGATTATGAGATTTCACACCCGAAACATAAGTTTCTTTTTATATTCACAGTTTTAAATTTGGTTATGTATGTTTAATATATATTTTTAAATTTGTGTTCACAAAATATTAATGTCACTAAATTTCTCAATAATATATAATAAACACGTATTATATTTTTATCCATTTTAACTAAAAAGTTTTTTAAACATAATATTAATCTTCTAATTATAACATCCAAACAATTTGATAGTCTAAGTCTTCATAATGTTTTCAAAGAATATTAAAAATATTTGATAATTTATTTCCTATACGTTTATATTTTGTTTCATTGATTTTCCATCATATTTTTCCACCTTTAATTATTTTCAAAGTCAACATAAAATTTTTTAATCTTTCCAAAGTTATTTGAAAATTCATTTATTGTAAAATGTTTTCAAGTTTTCCAATTTTAACAAAATATTAATGTCAGTGATCATTTAAAAGTTTGTTGCAAGATTGGTCAAAAATCAAACAAAGTTTCATAATTTTTTAAAGTTGACTAATTCCAATTTTTTTTATATTTTGTAACTATTTTGAAAATATTTCAAAACAGGTTGTTTTAGAAGAGTATAAAATTTGTTAAGTATAAAATAACGGCCAACAAAGGTTTTTATATTTCAATATATTTAGTGACAAGTTATTCCACCGCGTGTCACGCGGTCCTATACCCTAGTATACATTAACATTAAACAAAAAATAAAACATCTTGTCAACAAATCCTGAATCTATTATATCAAGTTGGGGACAATAATCTGAAATGATAAAATTAAATATTAATATTAATATCTCATAATAAATAAATTACCAATTATGGAAGATTTGAATTATGTGAAAAAATGTAAACCTTACCGGAAAACGACATAACCTTACCGGCAGAACATATAAATGTTTATTAGTACAAACTCAGTGAAAACCTAACCGGTAAATATAAAAACATTCACCGTCCAATAATTAGTACAAAATTGTGTGAATAATATACTAAAATTAATGAATGTGTAATTTGGAATAAAAGTAAAAGACCGGATTATGGTAAGCTATTTATTTTATGTAACAATACCATTTTTGTGACATTCGTCAAATTCGGATTTTGATTTTCTTTAACGCTTTATTTTAATAAGTTAAACTTCGAACCCATCATGTAGACGTGTACTAATCATTGTTCATTTTACAAAAATTAGTTATAAATTGTAAAGGATAATACTTACCATTTTTGAATCTATATTAATATTTCTTAAGTTTAATACCCTTTCGTAAAACCATTAGAACTTGGAGGGACATTTCGGTAAATATGTAAAATACATATAAATAGAATAATACCTAAACCTAATTCATAAAACCACAGCCGCCATCTATCTTCTTCTCTCTTTTCCGGCCAGCCGCCGCCTCCGGCGAGCACCACCGAAATCCGGCCACCATCCTCAGTACCACCTCCGACGCACTACCCCACTTCCCTGCCGTTTTTCCGGCCACCCCGACCTCCGACACCCGAGCTCCGGCCGTTTTCCCCTTCTCCCTCTCCGGCCACCACCTTCAACGCCATCACCACACTCCCGTCTCCCTCTCGGTTTTCCGGCGACCTCGGAACTTTCCGACGAAAATTCGGCACCGCAGCTCCGCCTCTCTTTCTGCCTCACTCTCTTTCCCGCAGATCTCTCTCTCTCTCTTTCTCGTATCTCTCTCTCTCCCTCTACGTCACACTCTCTCTCTATCTCTCTCCGATTCGTTTTCTTTTCCGGCGAACCCGTGCTTCCCTCCTCTCCGACTTCGAGTAGGTATTGTTAATTTACGGTTTTTGCTCGGCATAATACATGATGTTGGATTTTATGATTTCATTATCGAGTTCGTTTTCGGATTTAATTAAATGGATTTAGGAAAGGGTTATCGGGTGTTTATTGTTGTGGGAAAGAGTTGGTTTTAATTTGTTATTTAAATTATGGAATTGGTTGGTTAACATATTGTGTTTCGGGATTTGGATTGTTGAGTCGTCTCGTCAAGACCCGAGTTCGAGTCCCACGTTAAAACCGATTTTGTGTTATCGTTGTTAAAAGACGTATAATTAATATAAAACTATTCAAATATATAAAACTCATTATTTTTAACAATTATTATTATTATTATTAACTCTGTATAAAAATATGTATATCCTTATTTATTTCTAATTATTAGTACTAAATGTTCTATTTATTAATAGATCTTTAATATGAAGAACTCGTTTAGAAACCGAATCAAAACTTAGTATGGAATCATTATTTTACTATCAATATTAATTGTTATTATTATTATTATTTCTATCAACGACACTTTAATTAATACTAAGACCTTTATTCTGTAACTATTATTATTAGTATTGTAGAAAATAATTATTGTTATTATTATTATTATCATATATATATATATAATATATCTTTTTAGAATTATTATTATCATTACTATCATTATCATTAATAATATTATTATAAACTTTAATATCAATTCATTATTATAAAACCGAACTCTTGATTTAAAACCCGTCTCGTTGCTATTTAATATTGGTTTAGTTATTTAAAAGCCCAATAAAATAATATTATTTTCATATTAATTATCATTTAAGTACGAGTCCCTAATCGTTAACAAACTAACCGGTAACCTGATTAACAACCGAACATTCTTATTTAATGCTTCAGATGTAGTTTCAACTAAAGTTCAAGTCCATTAATATATTTTATTTATTCGTTTTCAATTAGCTTTCAAGTCGGATTCGTTCGTTTCGTTCACAAGCTTTTTATATGTCAATCATTTATTATTTCCCGATTCGTCAATCGAGGTGAGTACTTTCATACCCCTTTTTCCATCTTCTGTTTTGAGGTGACATTTCATACTTATTAAACTAAATGCTTTAATTACTTGAATCTTTAAACCCACAAACGTGATTGTATACTTTACCTGAATAATTGCTTGATTTGGTGTCCTATGCTTACATGCTTATATGCTTATGTGTTTATCGCTTTTGGATGGTGGAACTATAAATCCTATACCATTTGGCAACCCCTCATGGCAAGGTGTCATTAACGTAATGCAATTAACGATAACTATAAAATCCTAGAATAGCTAGGTGGTGCTAATGTGTTTAGCAATTGTCATAAAATCCTAGATAGCTAGGTGGTGCTAATGTGTTTAGCAATTGTCATAAAATCCTAGATAGCTAGGTGGTGCTAATGTGTTTAGCAATTGTCAATTTATCCAACTCTAGTGCTTTTATTCATTGTTTTGTATACAAGTTGTGTGGCTTTTTATTACTATATACTTATATGTTCAAACTTATGAATTGCTCACCAACCTTTATGTTGATAAACTTTATTTTATGAAATGTTACAGGTTTGACTTTTGTTGACTCGAGGACTTGACGAAAACGTTACCAAGACTATTAGGATATTAGTTAAACGAACAATATGATTGCTACTTGTTTTCAAATTTGTTTATATGAATGAAATGTGTTGTTTATTGATTTATGAAATAAAATGAGTTGATTAAATATTGTCACTTTAAATAGTGTCTTGTGTATTTGGGCAATCGGTTGCACCCCGGCATGTTCCGCCTTTGGTCGGGGTGTGACAATTTCATCTTACAAAATCATCTATACCGACCAATCTTCTCCGTGCTTGTTATTGTCCTTGAGACGCCATAGTTTCAAAATACAAACCTTAAGGACACAGTTTTTGTTAAGCACATCCAATTGGTTCAACATTGTAATGTTTGTTGGCTCCATCTTCCTAGTGGTGAAAAATTAAAAATAAACAAACTATTAATTTCAGAACAATTATACTTTGAACCTAACAACTAAACAACAAAATGAATTATATAAACACGACCAAACTATATACCTTACAAAGAAACAAATTCGTGTTTGCTAATTCCGGTGTGAGAATTATCGTGTGAATGTCAGAGTATTTATACATAAGTATTATATGTTTGAATTTTTGGATAGGTGAATAAATAAGGAAGGTATAAATGTAATTAATTAAAAATCATAAAATTAGGGATTTTGAATTAGCTTGAAATATGGACAAAAATTAGGAGGTCGATTACAGATTTTGAAATATTTGAATTTAATGTTGTTAAATTATATTATTATATTATAATTACAATATAAATAAAATTAATATGTTTAAATCAACACCATATTTCAACATACAACATAAAGATAGTAATGTAAAAAAGTATGTAACTAATTTATTTATTTTTTATTTATTACCATTAATAAAATTAATCTTCAATTGAATAATTGGGTAATTGATATAAGTTGTAGATTTATGATAATTTTAGAATACCTATAATAATTGTTGCTTGTATAATGAATTTTATTTTTTATTTATTAACATCCCTAAAATTAGAATCATTATGATAATATTAGAGCCTTAATCATATGGTTGATTTGATGATTATGTTAAAATCATTCATACCACGTATATATCATAATTGATTATAATTTTGAAATTCCGTAATCAAAATAATCCTTAATCATATGGTTGATTTGTTTCTAATATAGAGAAATTTACTTGCAATTAATTACGGATTTCAAGTTTACTTGCAATTAATCGGTCAGATCTTATTAATCTAAAATTGAAACCATTATTTATCAATTAATAAATTAAACAATTAAACATTAAGAAATAATAATAAAAAATAACAAACTGACATTTGATCGAACACCTGGTGGGCAACCTAAATTAGTGTATGAAATCACAAAAACACAAAACATAATTTCATGTGAAACAACATACACAACATAATACCTGATGCTTTAAGTGACCGGTAGAAACGTTGATGGTTTGTTAACACAATCATGAGTAAGCCAAATTGCTGTAGATTAAACGCCCTGCTAGTGAACACATTCAACGACGGTGGACAATCAATGTGCCGGATAAATGAAATGAAGGTAAATATCCGTGGAAGAACATGATAGATGCGTGAAAGAGGGGATAATTGATTTGGGTTTAGGGTAAAATTCGTTATAATGAATAATGAAAAAGGATTAATATAAATGATATAAATTAATATTAATAATCAATAATCATTTAATAAAATTTATTGTCTAGTATTATTATTTATTTTAGAATTTTTTTATTCACATAAAAAATAAAGAAGTTGTAGATAAAAATGAAAAGTTTAAGAATCCACCAATAAAAAGAGGTCATGTTGAGTTAAACTCATTTGTTTTAATAGTATAGTTAGATACATTGCTTTTGAATATCTATTATTTATATTAGATCAATAAAAACATCAATGAATCTTGGTTGGTTGGCTCATGAGTAATTGTTAAAGTTTCTATATAAGAAATGACCCAAGTTGGTACGCTCCGGTACGGGAACGTGGAACGGGATCGCATTTTGCTAGGTTCCTAAAATTCGTATGAGAGGGGGTGGACTCATTTCGGTTCACTCAGTTATGTTGTACCATATTATGTGGTATAATGTACCGGTTAAACTTGGTGCTATAAACAAAATAAATAAACAATAAACTAAGTAAAAGGAAATAGTATATTTTAAATATTTAAACACTAATTTTCTTTACATTGGTCACAGCGTTTATTAATTTGGTCATTCCTTTTAAATTTTGTTTTATGTATAAGAGAAATATTATGCTCATATAAATCAAACAAGGCCCACCATTAATTTTTAGAAAGGCTCAATTCATCACATAAATTAAGTTATTTGTTTCCTTCTTCCTCCTTTTTTAATCTATTTATCCATCTATCTGATTTCTAGCCGCCATCAACAAACTTTCTAACATGCCAGCTGTAACAACTTAAGTTTTTGCTTACTTATTTATCAATGTCTAATACCCGACCCGTTTTATATTCGAGAAATTTTATCAATAAAATTTTTGCGTTTATCGAGTAAACTAATTATTTTAATATTATTGTTTATTTACTTAATATATATATACATATATATAACTTTCAAGATATGCAAAGTTAAACTTTTACCCCAAATGTGTTTCCATCTTCATTGTTCAGGGACTAAAGTGCAATTTTAAATATTATAATCCACCAAACCAGTATCCAAGATCCATAACCCGTTAACACGTATCCAAACCCGCAACCTGTGACCCGCTTGATTTGTTGCACCCAAATTCTCGCACTATTTTGGGAATTGATTATTGTGAATCACTTTTGATGCCTAAACGGACGCACCGACGAAACAAATTGGGAAAATTAGATCAAGAAGATACGTATTATCAATATAATGAAATTGTCATACGCGTTTCCTTAATTTGCAATTTACACATTATTATAACACAATTAAACTGGCATACACCCTCTCCTGGACATCTCGGATTATAACCCTAAGTTAAATTACATTACATCTGCTGCAAGGATCGATCGTTCGTTCTTTTTGGACCGTCAGTTCTTGCTCGTCGTTCAACGTCAATACAGCATCAATTGAGGTAATAAATGGATGCATTGTGATCGAGTTAATCAGTGTAACTTTTACCCTAACACTAATTCATCTAATAACAACCGATTTGAGCAATTGCAGAATTAGGGCTAATAGCTTATAAGGGTTATTGTAGTTTCTGTATTTCAATATTTGTTTTCATGTCTCAACAGATGAACACCACAGATCAGCTGTTGGTGTGTGTTTGATTAACTCTTTGAACGCGGCCAGGGGCGCGGTTTCCAGCCCCCTGGACGCAGTTTTTGTTCTTTTTTTTAAGGGGTTTTAAAATAAGTTATCAATTAATATTAAATATGAAATAGATATTTTTCTTGTTAACCAACAATTTTTAATTCACGTTTCTAGTCACTTAGCTACGAATCTTGTCAAGATCTCGTTAAAAGTTTTCGTTTATGTATATATAGATATATGTATTATAAGTATATATATTTATATCTATATAATTATATACTAGGATTTAGAACCCGCGCTTCGCCGCGGAACCATTGAACCGAATAAAAAACATACGTCAAAACGTTAAACCACGAACGCGTTGCGAGTTGACGCGAATTTATCCTATATCAGGTTAAGGCATTGGAACTAAACAAAAGAAATAAACTCGTCAATGCAAAATACAACAAATTATTGTATGTAAATCGGTATGTTATGGTTGTGAACCGATGCAAATTCTGTTAGTATTGGCGGCACCAACATAAATTTTATAAGATAAAAAACATATTTTAAAGGCGCAAACATATTCTGAAGGCGAAACGTGGATATAAAAATATGTGATGACGGGATATTTTTAAATCATGATAAAAGTTTCGGTCATTGTAAGACCAACTATAAGAAATACAAAAGCAAAGTTAAAAAAAATAGTTTAACCGACTAATAAAACATGTAAAACTGACACTTGTTCAAGTTTAAAGTTTAAAATTTTAGTTTGTTAAATTTTATAATTAGTTGAAAAAAAGTAAGAAAAGGGAATTAATTCCAAGTGATAGTGTATAGATCTCTTTTAAAAAAAATAAACCAACAAAAATAGAATGTCTAAGTACTTTAGAGAATTTAACAACTTTAGAAAATGAGTTGGTAGTGGAAATATGTTAAAATCTTTGATTAAAAAGAAAACACATTCCCATCATCATGAATCCGGATCATCCCATAAGTGATTTCCAACCGTCCGATCTTACCCAATCAACGGGTGACAAAACAAAAACTCATAGCACACGGATCACCATCTCCACCGTCTATCCAAATCCACATCCACCGTCAAAAGAAAACCATGGCGCCCAAATTTCAAAAACCCCAAACATTTCCCACATTATATAAACCCTAACATTCTCATCTCTTCCCACAATCCAAACACCAATTCAATTCCAAAACCTTAACAATGTCAGGCCGTGGGAAGGGAGGAAAAGGACTCGGAAAGGGCGGAGCAAAGCGTCACCGGAAGGTGCTCCGTGACAACATCCAGGGAATCACGAAGCCGGCCATCAGAAGACTGGCGAGGAGAGGTGGAGTCAAGAGGATCAGTGGCTTGATTTATGAAGAGACCAGAGGTGTGCTGAAGATATTTTTGGAGAATGTGATTCGTGATGCGGTTACGTATACCGAGCATGCAAGGAGGAAGACTGTCACCGCCATGGATGTTGTTTACGCCTTGAAGAGACAAGGAAGGACCCTGTATGGGTTTGGAGGTTGAGATTGTTTTGGTTAGTTTGCTGAGGCATTTGCTGTGTTAGGGTTTGTTTCGTAGTTACTATGATTGAGCATTGGTATTAGCTGTGTAAATTCAAAGTTATGTGGAAACAATTCAGTAATCCTTTTAGCTTTATGCCATATTATGTTCTGCTTTTCTTTCAATTTTATCCCTGTAGCTAAGGGTGGCAAACACAACCCAAATGGGTTGGTTTGTGTCATGATTCATAAACTTTAAAAGTAAAATGAAATGGCTTAGGATGATTCATAAAAATTCTATAAGTGGGTCAGGATGGGTTAAAAATATACAAGTGAGTTTTTTTTATAGATTAAAATGGGTCAAAACAAAATATCCAAGTTATTCAAAATTTATCTATTTTAAAATACCCAAACTATCATGTGCGAAACGAAACTCATTCGAAACCCATAAAACGATCAAAACGAAACAAAAACCTCGAACTAACTAAAACGATACTGAACCGAAATAGAAAAACGACCAAAACGAAATGAAACCGAAAAACTGACAAAATTGAAATAAAAAAAACGAAATGCAATCAAAAAGCTAACCAAAACTAAACAAAAACACCGAATCAACCAAACCGAAACAAAACTGAATCGAAATAAAAAACCGACTAAAACGAAACAAAAAAACCGATATGAAACCGAAAAGTTGACTAAAACGAAACAAAAAAAAATGCAACTGAAAAACGGATCAAAACAAAACAAAAACACCGAACCGATCAAAACGAAACAAAAACACCGAATCGAAAGAAACAAAACAAAAAAACCAAAACGAAACTAAACCGAAATAGAAAAACGACCAAAACGAAACAAAAAAAAAGCGAAATGCAACTGAAACCTGACCAAAACAAAAGCACTGAACCGACCAAAGCGAAACAAACAAACCGAAAATAAACTAAACCGAAATAGAAAAACGACCGAAACGAAACAAAAAAACCGAATTGAAACTGAAAAACTGACCAAAAGGAAACGTAAAAAAACTAAATGCAATTTAAAAAACCGGACCAAAACGAATCAAAAACACCGAACTGACAAACGAAACAAAAAACGGAAAGGAAACTAAATCGAAATAGAAAAACGACCAAAACGATACAAAAAACCGATATGAAACGAAAAACTGACCAAAACGAAACAAAAAAAGCGAAATGCAATCAGAAAGCTTACCAAAACGAAACAAAAAAACTGAAACGTAACCGACCATAATAAAACAAATGAATCCAAACGAAACAAAAAAAAAAGAAATGAAACCGAAAAAACTGACTAAAACAAAACAACACTGAAACCGAAAAAACCGAGAAATCGAAACCGAAATCATTGAAACCGAGCGGATACCGAAACCGACCGAAATGAATAAAAACAAAATCGAACCGAAAAAACCCGAAAAACTCGGAATTGAACCGGAACACAAAGTTTTTTTTTTTTTTTTTTTTATGAACGAGGAGGATGGGGAAACATTTTAGTTATTTTACATTTTGCGTTTTTTATTTATATTTTGAGTTATTATTTTTTCAATAGTTTTTTTGAATATTTTTTTGAATGGTTTTTAAAACACTTTGTATGTTAACCTTCACTTGGGTCAAGATGGGTTAGTTTTATCCATCTTGACCCAAATCCATCCTAACGCTCTATTTTAAAAATCCATCCTGACCCATACCCATCCTGACTCATCACCCAAATCCAACTCAACTCACTCCCATTGCCACCTCTAGCTGTAGCAGTTATTTAATTTGATATCAATTCGTTCACGAGTATTTACAGAAAATAATTGTTTTTTTTTCTCCAACAAATAAACAAATAAGTTCCAATAGCACTTAATTACTTGAAATATAAAAATGGTAGGGTCACTGTGTCCTTGCCAGCTTACATGAGAGTTATTACATCTGATTGTACAAGGGTGAAAAGAACCTGCAAGCTATAGTTGCTTGGGCTTATCCCTCAACAGCCTGCAGTCTATGCTTGGGAACTTCATTTGATTACTCGGGCACACATTGGTATCTTTAGATCTTGTCCTTTTTAACCTGAACCCGAACTGATAAACTAGCTAGTATATCTGTTCTGCCTGAACCTGAGGACCCTTAATTGGTCGTTTGGGTTCACCCGAATAACCCGATCTAGTTTAAGAAAATTAAATCCTGAAATCTTGTAGGTAATTATCCATCACCACTCACCAGCAGCAACTGCAATACAACTCAGTTCTGCATCGGGCATGATCAATGAAATACAATAAATAGAGCAAACGCATGTGTTTCTTTGATTACATCAAGCAGTAGCATCAATAATAAAATTCCGGTTCCTTCAACACTGACAAGTTTCAATCCACTGTCCATTGGCATATAAGGGTTAACCGTTTGGAGTTTGAGGTGTTGATCAAACAGAAAGTCAAAAATAGTTAGCCATTTGGAATTCCAACATAAAGGAACATATATAATGCTCTAAGACCACCAGCTATGGGGTGCGGTGGGGTGGTCTTTTTGGGCGCCGTGGGCGCGAAACACCATAGAGGGGCGCTGTTGAGGGCTGGGCGCGGTGGACGAGATTGTTGCAACGGCCGGCGGGGATGAGAAATTATGTGGGCCCTCTCTCTCTCTCAAACACACATACATACCTTGCCAAAGTTCCGACCAATTTCCGGCCGGCGATAACACACATGTTACTATCTTCGTTGGACAAATCTCCACGGCATTGGTAGAGACCAGTGATGGTGGTGGATGAATCGTTGTCTCCGGCGGTGGTTTTGAAGAAGGTGGTGGTGGATGATTGTGAGACGAGTGTTGTGTAAAGGGTTTTGAGGTTTTGGGTGGCTAGTGGGTTTTGGTTGGCGCAACCTTTGTAGATTAGGGTGGTGAGATCGGTGGTGGTGGTGGTGGTGAGGTGGAAGATGAGGAAGAAGAGGTGGAGGAGGTGGGTTTCCGGCGAGGCCATTTGAGGGGTTAATGAGTTATTGTGTTTGTTGATTTTTTGGGTTAGTTCCTTCGCTTACCGCCTAAGATGAATCTATTGTCTCCCCTCCCTCCATGAGTAGATATTTAGTATTGAATAGTGTCAAACCCAATCCCAAGCAATAGTCAAGAAGAAAAACTCAGGACTACGAAAGTAAGGCAGAGACAGGGAAAGCTAGGTTGATAGCCCTATAGATGAGTAATAGGATAGGGAGCACTCCGCTACACTCATTAGGACAACAACCTCCTAACTACTATGAGTTAAGCAGCTAATGGACAGACCAGACCGCATAAGACTACTGGAATAGAAAAAGAGAAGGGATTCACGGGCCTTCAGAAGCCCCCACACCATTGAGGGGCATCTTTGGGGTGGGGCTTTGAAGCCCCCAGTGCTCACATGGCGGTGGCACTAGGAAGGGGCTTCAAAGCCCCTCACCATAGAGGACAATCTAATGCTAGTATTAAGAAAAACACTATTCCTAATATTAGAGTACAAACTACAATCCTTAAAGCAGATCCAACTGTAAGAGTGAAAACCGCAACATAAAGTTTTGATTTTTGAGGTCAATGTTTGACTACTCTTCCGATAGAAAATTGCCATGGAAACAATGTTTTAAAAAACTACAAGAAATTATGTAAACAATATAGAAAATATAAACATGTTTAATTTTATAATTACCATTGTAAGGTAGTAAGACAGTTCATGTAAAGTTTGGATATGAAATGTAACAGGTTTGACCTTGAAAGTCAAAGTACAAATGAAAGCTTGTTTAATCATTTCGCAGCCCATAAAAACCCAATAAATTGTGGCCCTTTCGCAACTTTTAACCTAACCGAAACCCGAATAACACCGATCCGAAATAACCTGACTCAATAAACCCTAAAACCATTAGACCCGAATATAGAATGGTTCGGTTATCTGGTTATATTTTCATCTTTAACAGCTCGAAAAACCCGAAGAATACCCCTAATCTGATGGTATTCAACTCGTTCTATATGCCACTAAAGATCTTAAAAGTTCAAGGGAGCTTCCAAAAACTTGCTATGAATGAAGATAATACCACATTACGTCATAATGATACTTGGGGATCTTATACCACGATCACGATCATCCAATGTTGTGGGTCCAAATTGGTTTATCGCACCAAATATTACTTAGATTGTTTGGGGGAACGGCTAAAAGCCTGTCTCATGTCTTAGGGGGGGAGGGGTGGTGGATGTGATGAAATTTTTCATCACACACCCCACCCAATCAAATGGTATCACATCACCAACCCCAAATCCATCACATGTGATGGATTTTTACTAGGGATGGTGGTGTGGTGTGAGGGAACAATCATGAGAACCTTATCCTTCTGCATATAAACCCAAATCCAACGGCTCAATTCCTTGGTTTTCACCCTATCACACGCGTGATGGCCATCACGCAAAGCTCCTCCATCAAGTTTGACAAGGCAGTGGCGACGGTGTTGATAAACCCATCACGCGGTGCCCCGGGTGCTCTAAGGTTTAACCCAAATATTTGTTTATCACATCAAAGGGGATATTTGTTTATTTAGTATTGGACCATCTATAGCAATTATATTATTAATGTCATTTAGTAATTTCTTTTGGTTATGACATTCTTCTAGTCGATCACAACATTGGTGTTTTTTTTTATTTACTAATTTAATTAGGGTTGGAGAAATAATAAGATGAAATGTTACGTAACAACATTGTGTATTAAAATTAGAGAAAATTACTGTTTTCGTCCATATGGTTTGAGGACGGAGTCACATTGATTCCCCAAAGAAAAAATTAAACTGGTTGAATCCCCGTAGTTCCAAAAGTGAACTGGATAAGTCCCTTCATCATCTTTCTGTTATTAACACTGTTAAAATGATGGGCAAAGGGGTATTTCCACACAATAAATAAAATTATTCCACAGCCATGAAACTTGTATTCTTTCAATTTTTTATCCCCTTCAGCACACAAACCTATGTCCATTATCTACCAACAAACACTTTTACATACTGCACAACACAAACAAACAAACCCTTCACAAAACATTAATTCTCACAATCTCTTCAAATCCGACCAAACCCATCTTCAATTCACGTTTTCCGACAAAACCCATTTCACTCATGGCTTCCAATCCCCCAAATCTCGATTGCCGTAGCCCGTATGTACGAAGCCCAGTTTCCGGACGTGGACATTGGCGTCATGATTCAAGTCAAAAACATCAACGAGATGTGCGCCTATGTGTCACTGCTCGAGTACAACAACATCGAAGGTATGATTCAAGCTTGTTTGGTGTATATTTAGGGACGGTTGAATTGGAATCGCCGGAGGTATCGTTTTCGGCGGCGTTGGTTGGCTTTGAGATCTAATGGTGTTTTATAGCCGCGTTGATTGGAATCGAATTGTTGTTGCAGGTTGGGTGGAATCGTGATGGTGGTGGTGGTGGTGGTGATTGTGATTGTGGTGCAAGATACAACGGTGTTAATTCCGGCGGTGTGAAAGTAGAAAAAAATGGACTTTTATTTTATCACCGTGAAAGTACCCAAATGTTGTCATAAGATTAAGAAACTTGCAGGTTGGGTGTTAAACTGTTAATCATGGTGGTGGTGGTGGGATTTTATTTTATTGTGTGAAAAGACCCCTTTGCCCATCATTTTAACGGTGTTTATAACGAAAAGATGACAGAGGGACTCATACAGTTCACTTTTGGAACCATGGGGATTTAACCAGTTTAAATTTTTTTAGGGACTCGATGTGACTCCGCCCTCAAACCACAGGGACGAAAACAATAATTTTCTCTTAAAATTACACAAAGTTACATAATTCATCCATTATGTTTGTCACTAATTCCAGGTATCATTTTTAACGGAGTAAAGTGTCATTTTCGTCCCTGTGGTTTGACACTTTGACACATAATGCGAATTTAGTCCAAAAAGTTTATTTTTTGCATATGGACCCTCCATGTTTTACAGTTCTTGCCAATTACATCCAAATCACTAACCCTGTTAACTTTAATTGTTAAGTCAGGGGTAGACATGTCTTTTCACTCTATCTTTATTATAATATTTATTTCAGTGAACTGTGATTTTCGTCATCGTGGTTTGTCCAAATATGCGGTTTTAGTCCAATAGTTTCAAGTTTGCAATTTTCGTCCTTGTAGATTCGTTTCACTTGCAATTTAACCCGAGTTTATTAACCTCGTTAAGTTTGATCGTTAACCCATTTGCTTGCCTCTCACGTAACGACCAATTTTGTTGTTTTTCTCCCCAAATAAACCTTAGTCTTAATTCACAAGCCCTCTCACGTGAGGGGCTGGGGTGTATTTGGGGAAAAAGGAAAAATGAAGAAACAAAAATGCCCCTCACGTGAAGGGCACATTGATGGATTTAACGACTAGACTTAACGAGATTAGGGAATTCGGGTTTAATTGCAAGTGAAATGAAACCATAGGGAAGAAAATTGCAAATTTGAAACTATTGGACTAACATTGCATATTTGGACAAACTAGAGGGGCGAAAACCGCAGTTCACTGACTTAACGATTAAATTTAACGGGGTTAGTGATTTGGATGTAATTGGCAAGAACAGGGAAACTTGGAGGGTCTATATGCAAAAAATAAACTTTGTGGACTAAATTCGCATTATGTGTCAAACCATAAGGACAAAAATGACACTTTACTTTTCTTAATGTTTAAAAAACACATAATACATTCTTTACGTTTTTTTTCGTTTCAATTTTCAACATTTACCACTAACTCCATGTCTCGGTTAGTTTTTGGATTAACTCATAACATATACATAACTCAGAACATACCCTCGTATGTTCTGCATTTTTAAGGGTGAACGAGATCGTTAACTCGGGTCATCTGAGTAGCACGCAAGGAAGGTGGATAGGTCGTGGGATACCCCCTTTGGAGCGGGTACATCAAACGGGTAGTAAGAGAGGAGTTGGGAAACAGTCTCATAACCGTATGAGACTTTAAAAAATAATTAAGAAAAACCTTAAAAATATCCAAACTTTTTCACAAATAACATAAGGCAATGTTTAATTGGCCAATTCTCATGATTGATTTTATTATTCGACTATGAATATATGTGCACAAATAATAGAATTATTAGATGCAAAGTGACAATATCAAATAACATGTTAAAAAGTATTGTTGCGGTACCTTTTATAAAAGAACATGCTATATTGCTATATACGAAGAAGAATTGTTACAACACCTTTTGTAAAATAATATGTTAGTTGTTGTTTATCTTTTGTTAGGTAAAACAATTACTACCAATGATCTTTGCCTCAATTAACAAATGCTAAGTTATGTGTAAGACATGTGGGTGTACCGGGTCCCAACCACGCATGTGACAAAAATTATGCAGGAACTTCCATGGGTCCGGTCCAATTCCAACAAAGGAGAACAACATTGTTCTGTGATCGAACTTAAGTAAGGTGAGTCGTATATGAGTGGTAAGCCTTTCGAAGCCCCCTAGCAACCAGCTGCAGTAACAACGTTAATATAAAAGCTAATAAAATTGCTATTATATTATTTAACATGAATTATCTTTCAATTAGTTACTACTTTTCTCTCTTTCAAGCTCCGATTAAGCTTTTCTAGATAATAGAGGTGAAGAAGGTTTTTATTTTGGAGTTTATTTTGTGTGTGTGTAGGTGGGGTGGGGGGGGGGGGGGGTTGAATATATGAATAACATTTGTTGGGTTTTGTGGGATAAAGTTTTAAAAGCCAAAGTTGATGTTGGGTTTGGTTTGTGTTCTCTTATAGACTTCAATCTTTCTTTTTTTGTCTAGATGGTGGTGGAGGTATAATGCACAAGAGGATAGTTTGTGGAGGAAAAATTGGTAAAGCTTTGCATGCTACTCCGAGACCTTGGCCGGCTCTTCCCCGAAATAAAAAAAATTGCTCGGGACTTGGAGAAAAATAATTAATATTGATAAAAGGCTCGTATGAATTTTGATCAAAGAAAGGTAGAAAACTGTCACAAAATCAGATTTTTGTTGGATAATTGGCTTGAAGAAGATCCTTTAAAAGATCTTTCTATAATCTTTTATTGTTAGAAAATGTTAAGTCGTGCTTCGTAGTGAATCGTTGTGTGATTTCGACTGTGGTGTAGTGGCGTGTGTAAGGGTGTACACGAACTGAACTGGACCGGATGAGAGCATGTTCGTGTCTGTCCGTTTACGGTTAAGCTTTTGACGGACAAACAGATGGTTAATGAACACTCTACCGAACATAAATTCATGACTGTGTCTGTCCGTTAAGAAATTGAGTTTGTCCGTGTCCGTCCATGTTTGTCCGTTAATATTGTAAACGGATGTTAACACGCACTAATAGACAAACAAACACATTAACATTAATCGTCACTAATGGATAATCGAACATGTGAACATTAATGGACAACGGACATTAATAGATAAACATAAACGGTTACATATTAATTCCAAACATAAATCCAAACAACTTCACCAACAAATTCGAAATTACACCATATAATATCCAAAATACTTAACGCTTAATATATTAACATAAAGTGGATCACTATAAAAGATATCAGACATATATAGTAATACAAAAGTGTGATTAATAACACTAGAAATTCCATAATTCAATTAAATACTGGATAGATCTAAACACTTACAATACCGGAGGGATGTAACATCCCCAAAATTTCGATCCAAATTTGACAACTTAGAAAAGTTGAGGGATCAAAAATAATATACAAACAAGTCATGAGAAAATATTAAATAAGGAATTATAAGAAAAAATAAGGAAATAAAAATATTTCCTAAGTTAAGTATTCTTATATGAAGGAAAATAATAAAACTCCATCCCACATTGGAAAATGTAAGAAAGTGGAAGCAATCCACTAAGGTATAAATAAGGAAGATGAAATCCATCCCACATAGAAAGTGGTAAAGAAATGAAAGCTCTTTATAAGGAAGATAATTTCCATAGTTATATTCTTTTATGAATATCATGCACCAAGTGGTCCTAGCGGAGGGTGCGTAGCACCCGACGCGCACGGGCTCGGGCTCGGGCTCGGACGAAGGCGAAGGCGAAGGCGAAGGGCGTTGGGCGCAATGTGGCGCTTTGATGGCGCATGACGAAGGCGAAGGCGAAGGGCGTTGGGCGCAATGTGGCGCTTTGATGGCGCACTTCGCACGCTCGCATCGCCGCGAGCCGCTTTAGTATTTTTGGATAACGAGAATTAGACCTAGACATGACAAGCTATCAAAGAAGAGGGACCAAAATGAAAAATAAATATTTAAGGACCCATCGCGCTACGCGATGAGTCCAAGAAGACGGCCATCGCGGTACGCGATGGGCCGTGATGACTCAGAGACACGTGTCGCACTCCGGCGACACGTGGCAGCATACCAGGACACGTGGCAGAATGTGTCAGACCACGTGTCGGTCGCGGTACGCGACGAAGCCAGGAAGAGGACCCATCGCGTACCGCGATGGGATCCAAATTGGGCTATAAATAGGGAGGGCCACGGCTCATTCTCCCTCACACATTTCCACTATCTCTCTAGAAATTACTCTCTCTCTACACCATTTTGTGTGCTGAGTATCATTTGGCGTGCCGAACCTCGTAATCCGTGCTAAAATACCCGGTGTTTTTCTCGAAGTACGTGCACGAACCGGCGACACGTGAACATCACCTTGATTTGCGTGCCAAGGAAGGTGGATCAAGAACGCCTCGAGAAACGTGCATATAAAGTAGAAGTGCTGCCCGTATAAACTTAGGAATATCTAACTCCGAATACCCGTGCGAGGTAAGGGGTTCTGCCTAAGTTATTATTTTATTATTATAAATGGCTTAGACCATAGTTAAGGGTATAGCCCGAACCTTGATTACGAATAATATAACTTTTCTTAAGCAAATGTTATAGTCAAAATAAATATTTCTTATTGACTAGGAAATATAATACAAGAGGTTATAGTTTCTTCTTGAAGAAGAAACTCAGTATAGACGTTTCTTCCTGAAGAAGAAACGTAGCATATAAATGGTGAATAAACAAGAGGACTAAAGGTCCAAATGTTTTATAAAAATAAATGCTTTTTATCAAGGTTAAAGCTATACGAAATAGACTAAAGGTCTAAAGCTAGATCGTTGATCTAGTTATTTATACAAAAAGTTATTCTCGTACTGTAGGTCCGAGGTAACAAAACAAGAAGACAAGAATAAGAAAACAGGAATCAGTATCAGAAACTGATTATAAACAGACAAGGTGAATACGCCCCAAACCTTTTATAATGAGTCAGAATGTTTGCATAGGATTTACGAATCCTTAAAAACTTTGTGTACAATAATAAGAAACGGACACTCTGATTAAGAGTATACATGTGTCTGGATCCAAACATACATGGTGACTCGACATTTCCCCGAGGCCATGCATATCATCAACATGCCTCTGAAGGTCTACGTGATTGTTCTGAGAAATGATATTGTGTATATAATTATTTGTACATGGTACTTAGGGTAATTTGATCCCAATTTAGTTGTGTGCCTAATGAGTAGTCACAAAGGTATTATTGTTGGTTTCACAAAGGTATTGAAAAGAGATTTTAGAGTCAGCGTTATGCACCAGCTTTGTGCTGACGTATTTTCCCACCCATGTTACAGGGAAACAAGAAAGGTTAGAACATACAAGCAAGAAGGAATAGAAGATTGGAGTTATAGTCATTAGATGCTATCTGATGGCTCAGATATTTTATTTTAAAATATTACAAAGAGTTATGTTTTCTAAAGAAATGTATTGTAAACAATGGACGGGTATTTAAATCCGACTTTTTAATAAGTTTTCAAATGTAATAATATTATATTAAAGACTTCCGCTGAAATAAAAACCCGCAACTCTGATTTATTTTCAAAACAGGTACCAACTTGTAGTCACACGCCTAGGCCCTAAAGTGGGGTGTGACAAGGGACGTTATTGGACGGACATTACCGGACGTAATTGGATGAACATTACCAGACGTTCATGAACACTATCGAACGAACTTGGACCTTGTCCGTGTTCGCCCGTTAAGCTTACCGAACAATTTTTTTTGCCCATGTCCAGTTCGTTTATTAAACGGACGAACATAAACAGACTTCTTGCCGAACGGAGGACCAGACGTTCGCTGAACGTCCGGTTCGCTTACAACCCTAGGTGTGTGAGTTGATGGAATTACTCGAAAGACTTTATTATCTCAGATTAAGTGGGGACGGAGACAAATGAATACGAGGCATAATGCTTTGGGTTGTTTTCGACACATCGATGAAGAAGTTGCTATGTAGGGTAGTTTCTCTCAAAAGCGATTGTATTTTAGATTGGTATAATTGGGTCCCCATAAAGGTTAATGTAGTGGCTTTACTTAATCCCCTTCCAACGAGCACTAATTTGATCAAAAGGAAGGTTCTTTTGGGCCCGAGTGTGTGCATATGTTGTAAGGAGTTGGTAGAGTCGATTTATCATTTGTATACTAATTGTTATGTTGATTAAGTGGTGTGGAATAGCGTTTGTACGTGGTTCAGTATTCCCTTGATGCATGTTTCCTCATTTCAAGACATTTTCAACTTCTTCAAACATGTTATGAAAATGGAGTATAAGAGAGAAATGATGCTATCAATAATTATGGTGGCTTGTTGGTATATTTGGAGTACTAAGAACAAGTTGATGTTTGAAAACGAGCCCATTAGGAATAATAACATTCTATGCGATATTAATGTGTTAGGCTATTTGTGAATAATGCATAAGTCAAAGCGTATGAATTTAGATTGATCTAGACAGGAATAAAGTGTATGAATTTAGATTTATCTAAATGAAAATGTTTGACTTTGTAATTATTGTGTTTGATTATTTAATTACCATCACTTATTAGTTCCTCCTCTAAAAAGTCGCAGTTAAAAAGAAAGTGAAATTAAAATAACAAAAACCGAACCAGTCACTTTCTCCAATTTAAACCACAATTTAGATTTGACTTTGAATTTCTCAACTACTTTCTACAAGCGGGAAAACATACCATTTCAAATCCACCACAGCAAGCACTTTCTAGCCGTTTGATCGTCATCTGCACTGCACTGCACTGACTGTAGATTATTATTCAAATTAAGCTTCACTTTCAACATCCTCGTCGTACGTTCTCTTCTACACCTCCCTTCTGCTAAAATTTCAAACCCTAACCCTAAATTTGGTCATTAGCTTTCAGTTATTACTTCAGATTCAGCATCCTCATTTAACGTTCTGGATCTTCAATTGATTTTGAAACCCTAACCCTAATTCGATTGTTAGTTAATGCTGTTTATAGTTGCTGTTGACAGTTGAATTGAAAGATCTAGCTATGGGAGTTGAAAACTATCATGTGATAGAGCTCGTAGGCGAAGGATCCTTCGGTAAAGTGTACAAAGGAAGAAGGAAGTTCACTGGTCAGGTATACGCAGCTTCGGATTAATATTTCTTTTTATTTGTTTTGTTATTATTAATCCGGTAGTAGTCGTACTAGTGTTTATTTGATTGTATCTTTGTAATAGACTGTTGCAATGAAGTTTATTATGAAGCATGGTAAAAGTGAAAAGGATATTCACAATCTGAGACAAGAAATTGAGGTATTAATGTTACTTTATAAATATATATATTTATTATTTATTTAGTTTGTTTCATTTATGTATTGAGATGTAATTCGTTCGACGGCTACTTTTTGCAGATCTTGAGGAAGCTTAAACATGAAAATGTGATTCAGATGTTAGATTCATTTGAGAGTCCACAGGAGTTCTGTGTTGTTACTGAGTTTGCTCAAGTAACTAGCTTTGTCCTTTTTCTCACAACCCTTCTTTCAATTGTTTATTATGCAGTGTTGTAAGATTTAACTTTCTATCGATATTGATTGGATGCATTTTGATACAGGGCGAATTGTTTGAAATTCTTGAAGATGACAAGTGCCTCCCTGAAGATGAGGTGCAAAAGATTACAAAGCAGTTGGTACTTTACCAACCTACCTATTATTTTTTCACAATGCCTTTGCACTGTAACTGTACACTCTCTTTACAGAATGGACTTTAAGTGTTTGAATTAATTTTTTTTATTACACATTCATTAATGCATACAGTTTTATGTTGCTATATTTATTTATAAAATATGTATGGTATCAACATCTTTTAACATGTTTATGCTTTCTGAAAATACTCAGGTGAGAGCTTTGCACTACTTGCATTCCAATCGTATAATTCATCGGGACATGAAGCCACAAAACATTTTGATTTGTGCAGGGGGTATTGTTAAGGTTGGTTCTAAATTCAGAAACGACTTTGTTTAATAACACACACTATATGTGGCATTTTAGTTATTTATATATGTACACATATGTTTCTGATTGCTTGTCAGTAGAAGTCAGCTTCTTTATCTAACATTTACATATTTTTCTAAAGTAATTAACCATAACCATTTCTTTTTCTCTTATGAAACAGCTATGCGATTTTGGGTTTGCACGTGCTATGTCAAATAATACAGTTGTTTTACGTTCTATAAAAGGTACAATTAGCTTTATTACGTTATTTTTATAATCATATTTAGTTTATTAATTAAATAATTATTCATGCATTCTTTTTCTTTCAGGTACACCATTGTACATGGCCCCAGAACTTGTACGCGAACAACCGTACAACCACACGGTTGATCTGTGGTCCCTTGGTGTGATTCTGTAAGTTATCTTTTTCTAAAACTATGTAAATTTCTTCTGAAAGGAAATCTTAGCTTTATGCTGTTTTTCTATGATCATCTTTATTTTTCTTTTTTGAAAACTATACTGGGATATACCCACATCAAAGCTTTAACTTGTAACAATAACAAAGTTTTGACTTGTGTTTTTTATTTGATAAAGCTTAAATGTGTGGTTAGTAGACTAAATGTATTGATTTTTGGTGTCTAAGGCGTAAGTTGATCTGGATTCAGTTCTTTAGTTTGATATGTTTTCAGATATGAATTGTTTGTTGGCCAACCTCCTTTTTACACTAATTCGGTATATGCACTTATCCGACATATCATCAAGGTATTACCCTTTAAACCAAATTTAACCTTAAAGCAAAGTTCTATGATATTCAAGTCATTCTTATGCTACTTCCAGGATCCAGTGAAGTACCCAGAAACCATGAGTGCAAACTTCAAAAGCTTTCTTAGAGGGTTGCTTAATAAGGTACAAGCATAAATCTCTGTAGTTACTTGAATTATGTAATTTGTATGCATGTTTGTTTAATTATGATCAACCTGCAACATTTATAATCATGAGAGCAGGATCCTCATAGCAGGCTGACATGGCCCAAGCTTCTTCATCATCCATTCGTTGCAGAAAATCTTGAAGATGTTGAGGCTAGGGTACTTAACTACTTATCTTATGTTACTCATTTTTAAGTTGGGTTTTTGGGCCTAATCACATAATAATGACATCTTGAGTATGTTAATTGATTACAAGGAGCTTCGTGCCAACACTGCTGCTTCTAGAGGAAGCGATGCTTCAAAAGGGGAACAACATGTACAGACAACTGGTCTGATCTCTGCAAGTCCTGAAGGTATACCTTAACTGAAAAATAACTAAATTATCTAACTGACCTTGGATAAGTGTAACTAAATTAAGAGACATTAATGCAGGTAAAAGCCGACCTCTTACCGCTATGGATGAAAATACTATTGATTTGGGCCGGCACGGTCAACACTCAACTATTGACTGTTCGTCACCACAACCAGAGTCTCAGAGGGTAACAGAAAATGACAATGTACCATCAGGTAAATAACTCAACTCTAGATTGTTTTTATGAATTGCAAGTTCAAAACATAAACTTCACTTTTTTGATATGTTAACTTTATTATGTACTTGCCTGTTTGGGCTTTACAATGATACGCCGAATAGGGATAGAGACAGTAGAGAGAGAAACTAAGAATTCAGTCAACAACTAAGCAATATCATTATTGATTGTTAATACCGCTTAAGTACAGACCGTACCTAACAACCAACCTGTTTACGTTAATACCGCTTAAGTACAGACTGTACCTAACAACCAACTTGTTTACATCTTAGTACAAGCTGACCCTCAACTATTGGCACATATCACACCACTTGTTGATGATATTTGAAAGTTAAGTGAAGTTCATGCTCCAGGATTGCATAATATTAAATATGATTTATTGCTCACAACTTTCAGAGCACACTTGTTGTGATGTTTAACATATAATTGGATTAATTTTTACGATTTGGTTTCAAGGAAACCGCAGAAGGGACCTGAAACTGGACACATTTGCGTCTTACTAAGTTATTCTTATCTTCTAGTAACAAAGAACATAATTAGTTCAAAACAGTTATTTTCGATATGTTTATATAAATATTAAGGTAAAGATGCATGATTGGTTCTGATTTTTTATCAGGTTGCCAGCTACTGGACAAATTGGAAAGTAATTCTCGCAATGCTAAAGGTGCCAAGTTAATTGGCCAAGATAATGAAGCACTATCAGTTATCTTGTTGCCTCTTAAAAATAGGCAGTGCAGGTAAAAAAGATTTAACATACCATGATACCATTACTCATTTGTTTTCTTCACGCTAGCTGTTATCTTACGAGGTTTTATGACCAACAAAATGTCCAGGGATCAAGATATTCTTTCTGCAAACCAGTCCTTGAAAATTCTTTTAAACTTAGTTGCGGCTTGTGCCATCAATTCTCCAGGGATTCTTGATGAAATATTTTGGGAACTTATAGGCTTTACTGCTAATATACTTCGCCTAAAAAAGTCAGATTATAATGACTTACTGGTAAAGGTATGTTTGCTATTTGTTAAGACTTGCAAAATTATCAATTTGGGAACTTATATGCTATTTGTTAATAAGCAACTATTCATGTCTTCATATGTTGAATTTTCAAAATGTCTTCACTTTGTTATTAAGATGTTTGTCATTTACATCTTATGTGCAGTGTTTCTCAGTTATAAAGAAGTTATTAGATAACTGTGGAGGTGGATTGGGAGATTCATACATCAAGCATTGGGTTGCTATGGTGGAGCTTCATACAGAGGTCATACTCTCAACTGGGGACTGAATATATATATATATATGTGTGTGTGTGTGTTCTTTGTATAATTTCTAAGATTTATTTAAATTTCTCAAACTTCTGTATATAGGTTTCTAGTTCTACAGAAGATGCATCCGGAAGACTTCTAAGTGAATCCATTGCCTGCATTACTGTTATAGTATCTCGAGCAGCACAAGGCCTGAAAGCATCTTTGGGATCCAACCGTGTTGACATGGCAATCAATGGTCTTAAAGAGATATTAGATCATGCGAAATCATCAGGAGTATCAGACATTTTGCTTTCACACTTGGTGGCTTGTGGCACAAGCCTAATGTCTGGCTCATCAAATTTGTTACGCCTCGCTTGTGAAGCAAGTAGGGCTATTTGGTCACTGATAGATGCATTTGAGATTCTATCTACAAAGGAAAATGCACATGTCTTTCCATTAAGCTCAATGCATTCCCCCTCGTTGGATCGGCTTAATATTAATGGAGATGATTCTGAACCACTGATTGGTATAGAATCTGAAAAAATAGTTGACGGGGTTACTCGAGGATTTCTCAGATCCAAAGCTTTACAAGTTGCGTTTTATTACTGTCTTCGTCAACGCTTAGAGGCTGCATGGTCTTCTGCTATTCAGGTGATTACTTTCTTATTTTATTTACAGAGTACACACACACACACACACCGAGGCATGTAAACAAACTGAACAAACACGAACGGGGCTCGTTTGTATTCAGTTGTTTTAACTTTAACCAAACAAACGGATGGAAAATAACCCTTAAATGAACAGATTTTCTTGTTCATGTTCATTCGTTAAGAAAATGAATGTGTTCATGTTCGTTTACATTCTAAATGAACGGTTCATGAACACAACAAACATAAACTTATCTAAAACTATTCCCAAAGTAAAGTCTAAAATAGCATGGCCATTTAATCTAATGTTTACAACTTCAACGAATATACAATAAAGGTGTTATATATGAAAATCAAGTTGATTTTAAATTAATAGTAGTAAGAAATAAATTTGAAATGAATTATATATATCAACGGACATAAGTAAACAGATTTAAACAAATGCAAATTAACGCACATAAACAAACAGACAAACGAAAGTAAGTCAGCGGACAGGACATGTGTTCATGGTTGTCCATTTAATTAAATAAACAAAAAGTTGTCTTCATGCTCATCCGTTTATTAAATGGACGAACATAAACAAACTTCCTGCCAAACGGTTCATGAACAGTTCACTGAACGCCCGGTTCACTTACAGGCCTACACACAGGCACAAACCCTTTTGACCTGTTAGAGACACAACTTTACTCAATCTCCCATTACTTGAAGAGTGATGTAATCATGTAATTGTTTTTATTTTTAAATTTCAGATCATTTTAAGGTGTTGTCTGCACAACAGCTCAGTTAGTGGTGTATTATGTGGTCTTCCTAGTTCTTTACCTGTTACAACAGTTGTTAGTGGAGGCGGAGATAATACAATCATTTCAGAGATATTTTCAATATTATCTCTTTGTGCTTCCATTGACAGACCTTCACAAACAGGCGAAACAAACAATCTAAAAACCAAAATATCCAATCCATCTGCTTTAGTGTGCCATTCATGCCTTCTACTTACTGCAGTTGCACAATCTCTAAAGTCAACCGGAAGAAACTCTGCAGTTTTCATGCTGACATCATCAACCAAAAAACAACACTCTCGCCTCTCTGACCTCGCGCATCATTATTCTTTATGTGACAGAATACAAAACTCCCTTCAACCTCATTCCATGTCTGCCATGCTGGCGCTCGCTTCTATTTTGTCACTTGAAAGCAACTCTTCTGTTGAAACATCAATATCTGAAATTGCAGTGCCTTTGATTCCACGAAGCGCCACACTTTGTGGTTATTTAAAGGTTTTAACAGATAATAATAATGGAAACAAGCTCTCGTATTGGCATGGGTTTCGAGACGGCTGTGTCGGTTTGCTGGATTCCAGATTAATGTTTGGTGGGGCTTTAGCAATCCAACAATTATGTGCTAGTGGGATTCCACAAACTCTTATTGATTTGTTGAGAAACAATAATTCAGATCAAAATCAAATTGGACTCTCACCTGTTGGGGTTGTATGGACTGTTTCTTCACTTTGCCAGTGTCTTCCAGGTGGCAGTTCTACTTTTCGTCAGGTGCTGCTTAAACAGGAGCATGTGAAACTTGTGTCTGATTTGATATCAGATGTGCATCTTAAGCTAATTAGATGCTGGGGTGGACCTGGTGGGGGCAAAAATGGAATTAGAGATACAGTTAATTCTGTTATTAATCTTCTTGCATTTCCGTTTGTGGCCGTACAAAATGCAACAAATTCTCCATCTGCTGCTCCTGGTATTGCGACTGCTGCTTCGGTTAACAGTGGTTTTCTATTAAACATGGGGTCTCCTGGTGCTAAAGCTTGTGCTGATGATAAAGAGCTGGTTAAATCAATAGAAGCAAGCATGAAGAAGTATATTCAAGTTCTTTTAGAGGTCAATATTATCTTAATATTTCTGGAACTTATTTCAATTATATAGTGGTTTTCAAATTTCAACTTATTTTGCTTTTGTGTTTTGACTCTGCAGGTAGGGATTCCAGCTCATATAATTCAGTGCTTGAAACATGTGGAGTTAAAGGATACTGCAAGACCTGTTGCATTTGTAGCAAAAATGACTGGTCACGGGCCACTGGTTGTGCAACTTCTTCGCAATGGTTTGTTGAGTCCGAATATGATGAGGCGGTTACTTGATAATTCTTCACCAAGAGAAGTTAAACTGGATGTTTTAATGATAGTTTCGGATGTAGCTCGTATGCATAAGGTTAGAGTTGTTTACTAGTTATGTGAACATTTTTGGTAAATGATTGTTAATACTTTTTATAAAAATGTTTTTGTGTAGGATTTTTATGAGCACATAAAGGGAGCAGACATCTTAGAACAACTGAAAGGGTTCCTTTCTCATGAAGATCCCAATATACGGGCCAAGGCTTGCAGTGCCCTAGGAAACATGTGCCGGCATAACTCCTACTTTTATGGCTTGCTGGTATGTATCAACCACCATTTGCTTACATAAATATATCTACTACAATTACATGCTGGCTCTAAACAAGCCGATTCGAGCCAGGATGAGTTTGGTTCCGGCTCGTTTACAAGCCGAGCCGGCTCAGCTCGTTTTTAATGAGCTGTAAAGTTGAGCTCGGCTCGTTGAACTGGGTCGTATGTTTTAAAATTTTTTAAAACTTTTTATATTTCACGAGCGCACACACACATACACACACATATATATTAGATTTTAAAAAAATTCTCATGATTCCTCCTTTATATAAGAGGGTTTAAAAGAAAACCATTATGAGATAACCCAGAAAAGTACTATAAACCATTCATTTTTTCCAATAATTTTAATTATAATGTTAGTATTGTAAAAAATTTGTAGTTCATGAAATTTCATATATGTGTCTCATACGAGGGCCGGGGTACGACAATGTGACATAAATGTATATCCCGAACTAAATATAGCTTTTTGTGTTTTTTTTGGTAAAGATTAATGAGATCTAAGAATATTTTTTTTGTAAGTGGTTTTTCCGAAGTTTTCTAGTATTTTTAAGTTTTCTGATGACTTCCCGCCCCCACTCTCCATATATAAGCTAAAACTAATTTGTAACATACACATAGTGCAATATTTATAAACTACATAATTCATAATTTATATGTATTAAAATTTGGGCATTACTTTTAAACGAGCCAGATGAGAATTTTCAATATTAAAAAAGTTTTCAATATATTTTATTTTTTCATTAAATTTGTCATGTCATATGTGTGTGTGTGTGCGTGCGTGCGTGCATGCACATTAATTTGGGTTTTATTCTAAACAAGCCAACTACCGAGCAAGCCAAGCCAACGCTCGGGCTTGTTTACAAACGAGTAGATTTTGAGCGAGCTGTGAGCTTTTTATGTGGCTCTAATTACAAGACGGGTCTAGAATTAGCAACTGCCGACCAGAATCATCACTTTTCTTCATTGTCTTATAGGCAAAGCATAATATTGTCAGTCTGTTGGTTGATCGCTGCTCTGATGGGGACAAGCGCACCCGTAAATTTGCTTGTTTTGCGGTGAGACACCATTTTATCTTTTTAACTACAATATGCATGTTTATGCTGAATCATCACCTGCCTGACTTCTGTTCATTAAACAGATCGGTAACGCAGCATATCACAACGACTTCTTTTATGAAGAGCTGAGAAGATGCATCCCTCAACTAGCAAACTTGCTACTTTCTGAAGAAGACAAAACAAAAGCAAATGCATCTGGTGCTCTTAGCAATCTTGTTAGAAATTCCAACAAACTTTGTCAAGATATGGTTTCTAAAGGGGCAATGCAGGTTTGTACTTATGGATTATAAAAAAAGTTTAATATTAGTATTACAAATTTACAATATGGTTGTTGACTATATTCATGGGTTTTGCAGGCTTTGTTGAAGTTAGTGGAAGATTGTTCTGTTATTATCCCCAACCCAAGCCGGAAAGATGCTATTACCGAGTCACCTTTAAAAATAGCTCTTTTTGCGTTGTATAAGATGTGCACACACTTGCCCTGTAGACAGTTTCTGCGCTCTTCTGATCGGTACCCGGTGCTTGGAAAACTTCGGGAGTCGGGAGACGAAACGATTGCTGAATATGCTTCTGCCATTCTCAAAAAAACCGCTCAACCGTGATGGTATTTTGTTTGTTTTTTTACATCTTTGCTTGTTTGTTTTAATGCTTTTGTTGATTAACCTTTGTGTGGCACAGGGAGCATGGCATACTCAATTGAACCACTCACTGTATGTTAAATGTTACTAGTTTTTTGAATTATATTTCAACACTGTTGAATGGGATCAAGAATTTGTAGATTAAGGAGGGGAAGGTTGTTAGGAGTAAATAAGCATTTTTGTACTACAATATGCATACAATGTACCATTGTGTATTTCCTTGTTTGAATTTTATTGGTTAAAAGCATTGTGCATCTGGGTTGTTTCTATGTTTTATAAAAGCACGCCCTCGTGCATCTGGGCGGTCAAGTTCTTACGTTTGCAGTAACTGAGGTGAGGGGTGTACATGGGGTGCATACATTTGAATATCTGTTAAATAAGATTAGTAACATGTTTTAAGTTAGTGTAATGGATTTGCAAAAGATTAACATTTACAGAATCTTTGATACACATGTGCAAGTTAGTGATTAGGTTGACTTAAAAAAGTTTAATAAAACATGATATAGTGATATACAGAATCTTTGATACACAAGTGCAAGTTGTTTTGTTACATTGTTCATAAGCCAATTATTTTATTCTCAACTTTATTCCTTGCAAAATTTAAGTTTTAAGCTACTAGTTAGAGTTGATCAAAAAAAACGGTTCCTGGAACCGAACCGGTGGACCCGAACTGGAACCGAACCGGTTCCTACCCGTTTTTGGTAGGAACCGGACCCTATCTGATTCAACCCGATGATCCGTGACCGGTTCTTGCGTTTCTGAGTGGGGGCGGGTAGGAACCGGAACCGAACCGGAACCGGTTAGGAACCGGTTCTAGCCGTTGGATCGATTAAGCCGCTGGAAATCGTTTTTTTGGCCGTTTTTTGACCGTTGGGGTCAAAAATAGCCGTTTTTTGGCTCCCCCAAGCACCCCACTACTAGTATAAATAGGTATTTGGTGTCATGGGTTCATCACAACACTCAAAACGCAAACCCGAAAGCAAAAAAATACAAAAAAACGCTATTACAACGTTTTGAGTTCTCTAATCTCTTGTTTTCTCTTCTTCTATATTCATATTTGTTGTTATGGCTGCCTCACAATCATCGGTTTGTCAAGGTTCCAACGCCGAACCAAGTTTCGTTCGTATTGTACCTCATAATCGTAATCAAGAGATTTGGTGCAATTGGGATTTGGTTGAATTGAGTGACCATTCATTGAAGGCTCGGTGCAAGTTTTGTGGGGTTTATTTAAACCCACTTTCAAATTCAAATTTGAAGAAACACATCGAAAAACCGTATTGCAAGGCGTTGAAAAAGAACGTCGATTCGCAACAAACGCAAATGGATAGTGAAGGCGGAATATTTACATACCAAATTGATCGAGTTCAAGATCGTATGGCGAAGTTTGTGATTCAAGAAGCTTTGCCGTTTAGCCACTTCGACAACCCTCGCTTAACCGCCATGATTCGAGATACGTTTCAACCACAATACACTCACGTAAGTCGTCATACTCTTAAACAGAAGGCCAAAGAGGTACTAATTGCATATTTTGAAATTATAAATACGGGAATAAACTTAACTAGTGATGTTTGGTCGGCTCCACATGGTCTACCCGAATCTTATCTTTGTGTCACCGCTCATTGGGTAGACCCGTCATCGTGGGAAATGATGAAACGCACCATTGCTTTCGAACTCTTTGAGCATCCACCTACGGGAGATAATTTGTTTGCAATTTTAGATTATGTTATAAAAACTTATAAACTAGAAAATAAAATATTTTCAATGGCATTTGATAACGCGTCGAATAATACATTGGCGGTTGATAAATTAAAATTAAAATATACGCCAATTTGCAATGGTGTATTTTTTCACTCAAGGTGTGTTGCACATATCATTAATTTAATCGTGCAAGACGGACTTGCTTCGGATGAGGTTACATCGGTTATAAACGATTTTAGACTAATGCTACATGAAGTTTTTAAGAAAAGTAAAAAAAGACAAATGGATTATAGAAAATTTTGTAAAGATACGGGAAGAAAAGCTTTGGGAGCTAATTGGGATGTACCTCATCGATGGAATTCCACTTGCACAATGTTTCAAAGTGCTTTGGAACAAAGAGAAACTTTACAAATGTTTCATTCTAGTCTTGCCGAGAATGATTTGGCAATCCCCTTTTCAAATGAGAAATGGGAAATTATCAATGACTTATCGACTTTTCTTGAAGTTTTTAAAACATCAACTACGAAACTATCGGGAACGTATTATCCGACAAGTCCCTTGGTTCTTTCGGAGTTATTTTTAATGGTTAACAATCTTAAAGAATTTGAAAATAAAAGTCCAATGTTTTCAAACATCATATTACCAATGAAGTTTAAATTAAAAAAATACTTTCTTGAATTGCCACCGGTTTTTACTTGCGCCGCCGCTTTAAACCCAATGTTAAATGTTACGGGGGTTGAATGTGTGATAGACGAAATTTTTTCAGCCTTAGATATGCATGAAATTGACCTAAACTTTTCAACAGAGGCAAAAAATTATTTTAACTTGAATTTTAAATTTATGTATGACTTTTATTTAAATAAATATGGGTCAAACATACACATGCCTATGCCGGGGGGGTCTTCATCAAGTTCAAGTGCTACTAGAGTACGAGATCCCATGATTAGCCCTATGAACACCGTTCGCAACGTAATGGCTAAAAAACAAAGGGGTAACACCCCTTCAAGCGAACTAGGAAGGTATAGTGCAAATGATTACTCTACCGGTTTATCCGAAGAGTAATATGGCACTTTTGATGTTTTGGCTTGGTGGAAGGTAAAGGAAACCGAGTTTCCGATTCTTGCCACCATGGCCCGTGATTTACTAACCGTCCAAGCTTCTACGGTAGCTTCGGAATCCGCTTTTTCTCTTAGTGGCAGGGTAATATCGGTGAGAAGAACAAGACTAAATTCGGAGTCGGTGGAGATGTGCATTTGCTTAAAGGATCACTTGGACTCAATCGATCGTATTCAACACGTAACCACTCTCGAAGATGAAACACCACTTGATGTTCGAGTGCACGACGAACAAGAAGACATTTCTACAAGTAATTCCGAGGAAGAAGTCGCCGCTCAATAATTACGACGAACAAGAAGACTTTTCTAGAAATAATATGTCACAACTTTATATTTATAAGTTTAATGTTTTGTTAGTTTGTTTTTGAAGATTTTAAAACATGTAACCTTTTTTTTTGAACTTCTTAAAGTAAATAAAATGAATTTTATGTTAATTGTTTTGTTTATTTTTCATGCTATACAAATACGAATCGTAGTTTAGAATCCAAATCGCAATCGAAAAACGAAAAAAAAAAAAAAAATTTTTACACTGTAACCGGTTACAGTGTAGGAACCGGTTTAGGAACCGGTAAGAACCGGTTAGATAGGTTAGGGGTCCGAGGGTGGGAGAACCGCTAGGTTCCCTAACCGGTTCGAGCCTGTAACCGGTTTAAAAGGGGGTTTTGAATATAGGAACCGGTTAGGAACCGGTTCCGGTTCCTTGTCCCAAACCGTTTTGAACATCTCTACTACTAGTTATCTAGCTCGTGCTTAGTGGTTAGAAATTTTAATAAGTTTAGAAAGTTATACAAAAATAAGAATGTAATTCATGTGAAAATCGAAGTTCATTTCATCGTGTTTAAACACCAAGATTTTCTTTTATAAGTATCAAATCATCACAATGTTTAAATTGAAACGAATTAACTATTCAAGAAAGGGTGCGCTAGTTTACATGTAGAACAATTAATAGTTATTAGTTACATCAGCTATAAGTTCGTCGGTAAAAAAAATACCCAGCATAAACGCGTTCAGCGTTAACTCAGTTACTACCGGAGATTGACGTGTTAGAAGTAACTAGGTTATTGCTGATGCAAACACACTATGACTGCTAACATCTAGGTTATCGTCGATTGATTATTCAAGAATTAAAATTGAAGAGATGAGGGCATTGCTTGAAAGTTGAAACTAAAGACCTAGGAGGAACATATTAAGATTAAGGGGATAATGTATGATGTAATCTGCAATCTGCATGTTTACATTTGAAAGAGATTACTCCATAAAATATTAATCAACTTTGAAAGTTGTTCTAATTAGGTCACTGATAAAACTTTTGTTTCAATCAGGTTATTGAACTTTTATTTTTGTTCAGATCCTAGATATTTTACCTGGATAGTAGGTAATCTAGGTTTTTTTTAAAAAAACCCTAAAAAAAATTCAAAAAAATTAATAAAAAATCAAAATATAAAAAAACAAAAAAAGTAAAAAAAACCTAAAACGTTACGTCCGTTGTCCTCGTTCAACAAAAAAAAAAAAAAAAAAAAACCGATCCGAAACCCGTTTTGACCTTTCCGACCTGGACCCATTCCGACCCGGACCCGTTCCGACCCGAACTTGTTCACCCTAACCCGTTCCGACCCGAACCAAAACAACCCATTTTAGTCAAAACGTGCTGCAACAAGCTGTTAAGTGCTGAAACGAACTGAAAAATCGCTTAAACGAGCTGTTAGGTGCTGAAACGAACTGAAAACTCGCCTAAACGAGCTGCTAGGTGCTGAAACAAAATAAAAAAATCGCTTAAACGAGCTGAAAATCGCTTAAACGAGCTTTTGCTGTTAAAATGAGCTGTAATGTGTTGAAAACGCACTGATTCGTTGGTCCAAAAAAAACTGACCCGACACCTGTTTTTACTCGTTCTGTCCTTGACTCGTTCTAACCCGAACCTGTTGACCCTAATCCGTTCCGACCCGAACCAAAACAACCATTTTTTGAAATGAACTGAAAAATCGCTTAAACGAGCTTGTTAGGTGCTGAAACGAACTGAAAACTCGCCTAAACGAGCTGTTAGGTGCTGAAACGAACTAAAAAATCGCTTAAACGAGCTGAAAAAATCGCTTAAACGAGCTTTTGCTGTTAAAATGAGCTGTAATGTGTTGAAAACGCACTGATTCGTTGGTCCAAAAAAAACTGACCCGAAACCCGTTTTTACTCGTTCCATCCTTGACTCTTTCTAACCCGAACCTGTTGACCCTAATCCGTTCCGACCCGAACCAAAACAACCATTTTTTTAATTAACCTGTTTCGACCCTAACCCGTTCCGACCCATGACCCGTTTCGACCCAACCCAAGCCATTTGCCACCTCTAAATTAACAATATAATTAAAAGGATTGTAATTTATTGCAATTTCCTAAAAAAATAAACATTTTTGCATTTTTTTTTTTCAATTTATGCATTTTTTTTTCAATTTTTGCAATTTATTGCAATTTTCCGAACTTTTTTTGCAAATTTTCAGAATTTTAAAACTATATTTCGCATTTTTACTAATTTTCGCAACATTTAAAAGTTATTATTTTCAATTTTTGCATTTTCTTTTCAATTTTTGCAATTTATTGCAATTTTTCAAACTTTTTTTGCAAATTTTTAGAATTTTGAAACTATATTTCGCATTTTTACTAATTTTCGCAATCTTTAAAAGTTATTATTTTTAATTTTTGGATTATTTTTCAATTTTTGCAATTTATTGCAATTTTCCGAACTTTTTTGCAAATTTTCAGAATTTTAAAACTATATTTCGCATTTTTACTAATTTTTGCAATCTTTAAAAGTTATTATGCAAAGTAAAAATATTGAAAAATAAAAAAAAACCTTGATTACCTGCTATCCAGGTAAAATATCTAGGATTGAAACAAAAATGAAAGTTTAATAACATAATTGGAACAAAAGTTTTTATCAGTAACCTGAATGAAACAACTTTCAAAGTTGGTTACTATTTTATGAAGTAATCCCCATTTAAAATGGTTAAATACAACATATAAAACAAGAAGTCAAGGGGCTGAAATGGGTCACATGAGAAAGTTGGTGTCCCATATAAAACCAAAATAAAAAGATTGTTTCTTATTTGGTTTTTCATTAGTAGTAACAACATAACATGTTACTACTTTATTTAGTATAAACTAGATTTCCTTCTTCGTATTATTACGAGGTTGTTTTACATTGTTCTTTTATAAGATTTATAATTTTTTTTTGGGTTTTATTTTTTTTATTGTAAGAAAGTTAATAATATAATTAGTATTTGATGATGAAATGAATTCACAAATAAATGAGATATTATAATCCGATTTAAAAGCTATCTGAGTTTGATAAGACTCATGACCGCTTATTTAAGATCCATAATTATCATGTTTTTGGAATGGCCATCACAAATTTTTTGTTTGAAATAATAGTTGAAACATCACCATTGACTATTTACATAAAACTGCGGGTGTTAATTAAGTTTGCTCAATCTATAATATTTCTAACAGTGGTTCGTATTTGAAAATTTTATATAATGTTAAAAAACCCATAAACTGTTTACCCAAATGAAATGAAGGAAACCATTGGGATTGAGAGAACGTTACAAAGTGTAACGTCGTCTAAATGCTTAATTCCGATACCACATATTATTAAAACATACAAATAATAATGATAAAAAAACATAAAAGGCATGTGTGTCCACGTCATGACATTATCTATCAAATAGGAGAATGAGTGGTTACCTCAACACTGCATGGATTCTCAGTAGACCCCACCCAGCATCTGCATATGGAAATTCAGAAACCCAAAATCAGAGTCTTATTATTTTCAAACACAACAATTCTCATCACCACATAATAATAATAATAATAATATTGATTGAAACTAGGCTCTCTATCATATCACCAACCAAGTGAAGTGGTGATGAGTTTGTGGAACAACGAAGGATTAAACAACCATTGTTAACAAAGCAATGTTTATGGAAGAATGGCCATCACAAATATCTCATTAACATCATCATCATCATCATCAACTTACAGACATCCCTCAACATCTCTCACTTGCAGTCTAAATCCTTCTTCACGAAGGTCTTCAGTTTTTCTTCCTCACACCACTGGACCTTCTTATAATCCTCTTGTCTATCAGGTGAATTATTATTATTAATTTATTAGTATAATGTGACATGATTTTAGATAAAGGTGAATAATAATGTGGTAAATTGGTTGCCAATTTGTCTTGGCTCAGTTGTTGTTTGGCCCAACACAAGAATTAGGGGTTGTTAATTTACAAAGTTAGGGTTCTTACTTGCTAGGATTTAGCAAGAGAGACGTGTAATCAAGGTTTTTTGAGTTATATTCCTTGATAACTAGAAAAGTGCTCACATACATAGAACACTACCATTCTCAAATTATAGAAAACAAAATGCCCGTTTTTATGGTGTATTTTCTTTTAAAAACAAATATTAATGTCGTTTAAAATTAGTCATGAGGTAAGTTGGTTTAAAATTGAAGTTAATATTTGGGTAAAAGTCTAGTATTCTTTAAACTAACCAAAAGTTGGGTAACGATGAAGGGTTAAAATTGAAAGTACGTACATAAAAGACTATTTTGCTCCCTTAAACTATTGACCACATGATTAGCTATTGTACATAAAACGTTCACAAAACATGTACCTTAAGATGCCATTGGGTTCCGCATTATAAGAGGCTACATTGAGGGGCGATTTTTGACACATGACGCCACGTTAGGGTGTAGTGATTTGTAACCCAAAATCGCCCGAATAATAATATAATAATATTAGATTTCCAAGTTGAATGGCGACATTGAAGTAATATAATAATTGTGTGAGGGCGACGTTGGGGCAATTTCCGCCCAAATTTGCCCAATACACATAGCCTAATATAATGTAAATAATATTGGGAGTTGTCCAATTTTCAGGTTGTGTGTGTGTGTTTTCATTTCTTGTTTATCAATTCGTTCTTGAATTTAGACCTAACTTTGCTGCAATCATTAGGCTGTGAAGCTTCTAGGGCCTCCTGCAACATTTGATGCCTCAAAACTTGAAGTAATATTTAAAGGAGATGAGAAGGATCAGTACACAAGAATTGTTCCAAGGACTTATAATCTTTCTCATTGTGACTTCACTGCTAACCTCACATTAACCATCTCAAATCTTATTGATCATGACCAGGTGACTATTGCTTCCACACACACACACACAGGGTTGTTAATGAACCGAACTTCGTTTAGCTTTTATTGGACAAGTGAACAACATCTAACCAAACAGAATTTCTTGTTCATGTTCGTTCATTAAGGAAACGAACTTGTTCCTGAACGGTTAACAAACATAAACAATGCTTTATTTGATTAGGCGACTGGTCATGGTTCTCGGTCTGGCTACCAAGTTTGTGGTGGTGTATTTTTTAACATTTGTATACATATGTTAATTTACATATAAATCAATCACATTATACCCAAATTAATCACATGTAATGACACCATAGTTAGTAAGGGTTAGTTTCATTACAGAGCTCCAAAAAACTTAAGAACTCTGAGAACTCTTAATAACCAACTATTTATTTTGAAATTCTTTTATATATTATTACTGTTAGAGAGTAGTTTTATCATATTTTTAAAATAATTTTTTGATTACATATGTAAATCACAAGTTTACACATGTGTAAGATTATGTAATAACAAATTTACATGTGTGTAAAAAAACATAGATATGTGTAAAAACTAATTTTCATAATTGTATTTGTAAATTGTCGAAACATGAAATGAATCTGACCTGATCCATGACGATGTTTCCACGGATTTCGAGATGAACGAACCACATCTTGATCTTCTTCTCCGGTTGCTTGAGATCTGCAATGGCCTTTTGGGGGTGTGGATGTGACTGCTAAGAAATCTCAAGGATCTCTTGTTTACAGACACAAAAATGATATGATGGCAGCTCTTACTGAGCATCCTGCTTTAATAAGGAGGTGGAGACCTCCTTATATAGAGAGCCTCATGGCCACCATCATGGTACCCTAATGGGCCTAGCCCAGTTAGGGTTACCTCCACAAAACCCCCTCAGCCCAATAACATTGTATTAGTCCATATAATAAAATAAGCCAAACATAATAAATTTAGGGTCGTAAAACCGGGTTTAGTACCATACCCCTACATGGGCATGTTGGATTATGGTACTAAACCCGGTTTTACGACCATAAATTTATTATGTTTGGCTTATTTTATTATATGGACTAATACAATGTTATTGGGCTGAGGGGGTTTTGTGGAGGTAACCCTAACTGGGCTAGGCCCATTAGGGTACCATGATGGTGGCCATGAGGCTCTCTATATAAGGAGGTCTCCACCTCCTTATTAAAGCAGGATGCTCAGTAAGAGCTGCCATCATATCATTTTTGTGTCTGTAAACAAGAGGTCCTTGAGATTTCTTAGCAGTCACATCCACACCCCCAAAAGGCCATTGCAGATCTCAAGCAACCGGAGAAGAAGATCAAGACGTGGTTCGTTCATCTCGAAATCCGTGGAAACATCGTTATGGATCAGGTCAGATTCATTTCATGTTTCGACATTGGCGCCATCCGTGGGAGGGCAACGAACTACCCTTCGATTTTCGTCTCGGTTCTCAGATCTCTCCCAAGAAAAACCCAGATCTGGAAGTTTACAGAAAGAGGCTTCAAGACTTGTTCTATTAAAGCTCAAAAAGATCCATAGATCTAAAAGAGGCTTCCAGATCTGTGCAAAAATGAAGCTGAAAAGGATTTGTAGATCCAAAAAAGAACTACCTGATTCGGATGATCAAGCCTCCGGATCTGTGATGGTTTTAAATTCTCTTCGCTCCGAGCTTCAGATCTATCTAGATCTGATTTACAGATCTAGATCTGGATTACAGACCTGGATTTTAGGTTTAAAATTACAGTCTAGATTACGGAGACTTTCGCCGCCATGCACGCGCGCCCGCGAATTCTCACTCCGCGGAAACCACCATGTGGGTTTTGCGCAAAAGACCGCCACCATGTGGGTTTTGCGCAGAAGACTGCCACCATGCATGCTCGCCAGCGGGTCACCATTCCGCCGACATGCGTGAGCGCCCGTGGAAACCACCGCGGAAACCACCATGTGGGTTTTGCGCAAAAGACCCGCCGCCATGCATGCCCACGCAACTCTCCGCCATGCATGCGCGCCCGCGAGTCACAACTCCGCCGCCGTGCATGCGCACTACCAAGGATCAAGCTTCGCCACCATGCATGCACGCCCGCGAGTCACGACTCCGCCGCCATGCATGTGCAAGCCTGATTTTGATTTTTGCATACATGTTTCACACTTCCTTTTATTAATTTGAGCAATATGACAACATTATATTGACATCAAACTAAAAATAAAACGAAGTAAAACATACATGCGCGAGCTTCAAGCTCAGACGCGTTGACGAGTTTTAACTCTAAAACGTCAGGGCCTTAGCCCAATAATATGAGCCTTAGCTCATAAAGTCCAGCGCGCCGCCATGCATACGCGCCCGCGAGTCACGACTCCGCCGCCATGCATGTGCAAGCCTGATTTTGATTTTTGCATACATGTTTCACACTTCCTTTTATTAATTTGAGCAATATGACAACATTATATTGACATCAAACTAAAAATAAAACGAAGTAAAACATACATGCGCGAGCTTCAAGCTCAGACGCGTTGACGAGTTTTAACTCTAAAACGTCAGGGCCTTAGCCCAATAATATGAGCCTTAGCTCATAAAGTCCAGCGCGCCCGCCATGCATACGCGCCCGCGAGTCACGACTCCGCCGCCATGCATGTGCAAGCCTGATTTTGATTTTTGCATACATGTTTCACACTTCCTTTTATTAATTTGAGCAATATGACAACATTATATTGACATCAAACTAAAAATAAAACGAAGTAAAACATACATGCGCGAGCTTCAAGCTCAGACGCGTTGACGAGTTTTAACTCTAAAACGTCAGGGCCTTAGCCCAATAATATGAGCCTTAGCTCATAAAGTCCAGCGCGCCCGCCATGCATACGCGCCCGCGAGTCACGACTCCGCCGCCATGCATGTGCAAGCCTGATTTTGATTTTTGCATACATGTTTCACACTTCCTTTTATTAATTTGAGCAATATGACAACATTATATTGACATCAAACTAAAAATAAAACGAAGTAAAACATACATGCGCGAGCTTCAAGCTCAGACGCGTTGACGAGTTTTAACTCTAAAACGTCAGGGCCTTAGCCCAATAATATGAGCCTTAGCTCATAAAGTCCAGCGCGCCCCCGCCATGCATACGCGCCCGCGAGTCACGACTCCGCCGCCATGCATGTGCAAGCCTGATTTTGATTTTTGCATACATGTTTCACACTTCCTTTTATTAATTTGAGCAATATGACAACATTATATTGACATCAAACTAAAAATAAAACGAAGTAAAACATACATGCGCGAGCTTCAAGCTCAGACGCGTTGACGAGTTTTAACTCTAAAACGTCAGGGCCTTAGCCCAATAATATGAGCCTTAGCTCATAAAGTCCAGCGCTCCCGCCATGCATACGCGCCCGCGAGTCACGACTCCGCCGCCATGCATGTGCAAGCCTGATTTTGATTTTTGCATACATGTTTCACACTTCCTTTTATTAATTTGAGCAATATGACAACATTATATTGACATCAAACTAAAAATAAAACGAAGTAAAACATACATGCGCGAGCTTCAAGCTCAGACGCGTTGACGAGTTTTAACTCTAAAACGTCAGGGCCTTAGCCCAATAATATGAGCCTTAGCTCATAAAGTCCAGCGCGCCCGCCATGCATACGCGCCCGCGAGTCACGACTCCGCCGCCATGCATGTGCAAGCCTGATTTTGATTTTTGCATACATGTTTCACACTTCCTTTTATTAATTTGAGCAATATGACAACATTATATTGACATCAAACTAAAAATAAAACGAAGTAAAACATACATGCGCGAGCTTCAAGCTCAGACGTGTTGACGAGTTTTTACTCTAAAACGTCAGGGCCTTAGCCCAATAATATGAGCCTTAGCTCAAACTACTCATAGCATCCATCCCACGTATTGCGTAGCTGGACCATAACATACCTAAGCACAACTAAGGCAAAGCACATGCCAAAACATGGTGGTTGAGGTTTCAGGTCGGGGCCGCGCATTGGATTATAATGGATATAGGCAGAGTAACACATACTGACACGTAAAGGCTAAAAAACTCATTCATAATTCCCTATAATAAATGCACGATAACGTCGCGCAAAAGAGGAATAACGAAATGCCAAGGCGCGTGTCAGAATATTCAAAATATCGCAAAATAGCTCGAAATATGACAACTATGAAGGGGTACTTAGTAATTTCCTTACAACCTTGTTCAAATTTCAATGTGTAAGCATACCTTATATTCAACAAGCACACGCGCGCGCCATCGCGCATGCGCCACCATGGTTCGATGTACCGCCATCACGCATGCGCCACCGCGATTCAATACATCGCCATGAAGCAGCAGCGCGTCACCACGGATCACGATGCGTCGTCACGGTTCAATAATCCGCCACCAAACATGCGCACAGTCGCGGATTAACATTCCGTCGACATTCATTTGCGCTACGACAAGTGAACCTCGCCACCGCGTAAGGTCATTGCGCCACCACGCGTACACGCCACCGCGGATAACCATCTGGCCGCCATGGTGCATCCCACCATGCATGAGTGCCACCGCTATGAAGCAGCAGCGCGCCATCACACATGCGCGCTGGCGCCGAGCACCGCACCACCGCGATCCAACACCAACCAACCACGTGCATTGACGATTCGTTTTAACCAAAGAGATGGAATTGCGCGCAATGCGCGTGCAAGAAAAGAAAAAGAAAAAACAAGCCCTATTGAAAAAGCAAACTAGTCTAATATCTATCTTATCTCGCTCGCGCGAGACAAGACACATTAGACTGGGGGGCTTGAAGGGGGTATGCACCCGCCTTAACATCGAGCGGGGCGGGTCAACCCACAAAATATAGACGAGGCTTAAAATAGGATGTCATGAAGACACAAAGCCAAAACCTATGCGCGTGGCGCATATCACATGCTCACGCATATCATATGTTCACGCATCACATGTGCTCACGCATCACGTATGCTCACGCATATCACATGTGCTCACGCATCACATGTGCTCACGCATCACGTATGCTCACGCATATCACATCTGCGCATGGCGCATATCACATGCTCACGCATATCACATCTGCGCGTGAGAATAAAGGAGACCTTGCGCAGGCCGCGCGTAAGCGACACAACAAATGAGGAACAGTCTAATCC